>NC_045445.1:65840016-65855077 GCF_002776525.5 Piliocolobus tephrosceles | reverse complement strand
TGTTTATATATATGTATATATATATATGTATATATATATATGTATACACACACACACACACACACACATACACAAAAGATCATTAGAGGCTACTATGAACAACTATATGCTAACAAACTGGAAAACCTAGAGGAAATGGATGAATTCCTGGACACATAAAATCTGACTCGGTAATAAAAAGTCTCTCACCAAAAAGGTGCCTGGGACTAGATGGCTTCACTGCTAAGTTTTACCAAAGTATAATGAAGTAACAGCATTTTCCCTCAAACTAATCCACAACATTAAAAAGAAGAGAATTCTCCCTAACTCATTCTATGAGGTCAGCATTACCCTGATATAGAAACCAGATGGGGACAAAACAATAAAGAAAACTACAGAACAAAACCCTCATGATCATAGATGCAAAATTCCTCATCAAAATACTACTAAACTGAATCCAACAGCTCATCCAAAAGATAATACATCATGGTCAAGTGGGATTTATCTCAAGGGTGCCTAGATGATTGAACATAAGCAAATCAATTAATGTGATGTGTCACATGAACCAAATTAGGGACAAAAATAATATTATCATCACAATTGACACAGAAAAAGCATTTGATAAAACTCAACATCCCATCATGATAAAAGCTCTTATTATTTAAAAAATACATGAACATAATAAAGGTTATATATGACAAAGCCACAGCTTACATTATAGTGAATGAGTAAAAGTTATATCCATTCTGCTAAAAACTGGAAGAAAAGAATGCCTACTTTTCCTACTCCTATTTAATATATTATTGGAAGTCCTAATCAAACCAGTCAGGGAAGAGAAATATGTAAAAGGCATCCAAATTGGAAAATAGAAAATGAAATTTTGCCTCTTTGCAAATGACATGATCTTATATTTGGAAAAAAACTAAAGAATCCACCACAGAATTCTTAGATATGTCCGCAAAATACAAAATCAACACTAAAAAATCAGTAGCATTTCTATATGTCAATAATGAAGTAGCTAACAACAACAAAAAAGGCAAACACATTTTCAATAAGTAAAAATAAATAAAATACATAAGAATAAATTTAATCAAGGAAGTAAAATACCTCTATATTTAGCCAAGGAAGTAAACAACCTCCACAGGGAAAACTACAAAACTGATGAAAGAAATTGAAGAGGACACAAACAAATGGAAAGACATCCTATGCTCATGGATCATAAGAATTAATATTGTTAACATGACCATACTACCCAAAGCAACCTGTAGATACAATGTAATCTCTATCAAAATACCAATGATGTTTCTCACAGAAATAAAAAAAAATCTCTAAAATTTATATAGAACCAAAAAAGAGCCTGAATATCCAAAGCAATGCTGAGTAAAAAGAACAAAGATGGAGGCATCACACTACCTAACTTTGAAATATACTACAAGGCTATAGTAACCAAATAGTATGGTACTGGTGTAAAAACAGACACATAGACCAATTAAACAGAATACAGAACCCCAAAATAAATTCAAATATTTATAGCCAGCTGAGTTTCTACAAAGGCAAAAAGAACAAATATTGAAAAAAGGACATCCTCTTCAATAAATGATGCAGGGAAAACTGGGTACCTACAGATCCTATCTTTCATTTTATACGGAAATTAACTCAACAGGAATGAAATACTTAAATATGAGACCTGATACATTAAGAATACTAGAGGAAGATACACTAGAAACAGTCCAGGACATTGGTTAGGCAGTGTGATGTGAGGGCTGAAACCTCAAAAGCACAGGCAAAACCCCCAAAACTAAACATATTACACTATTTAATTAGTGTAGTATAGAACTATATTAGACTTAAAAGCTTCTGCACAGCAAAACAAACAATCAACAGAGAGAAGAGACAACCTGATGAATGGGAGAATACATTTTCTAACTATTCATCTGACAAGCTACTAATATCCAGACTATACAAATAACAGTAGGAAAGCCCAAATAATTCTATTAAAAATGAACAAATGACATAAATAGACATTTCTCAAAAGAAGACATACAAATAGCAAACAGGTATGTGAAAAAATGCTCAACATCACTAATTATTAGAAAAATACAAATGAAAACCACAATGAGATATAGTCTTAACCCAGTTAAAGTGGCTATAATTACAAAGACAAAAAAATACAAGTTGCTGGCAAGAATGTAGAGAAAATAAAACTCCTATACACTGTTGGTAGATGCATGAAGTGGCACAGAGATTATAAAAAACAGTATGGAAATTTCTCAATTAACTAAAAATAGGACTACTACCTGATCCAGCAATTCCACTTTTGAGTATTAAAAAACATTAGTATATTAAGACATACCTGCACCTTCATGTTTGTTGCAGCTCTATTCACAATATCAAAGATATGGAATCAACCTAAGTGTCCATCAATAGATAAATGGATAAAGAAAAAGTAATATATATATATAGACACCACACACATAAACCATAAAAATTCTAGAAGATAACATTAGAAAAACTTTTCCAGACATTGGCTTAGGCAAATAATTGTTGACGAAGACCCCAGAAACAAATGCTAGAGAAACAAAAATAAATAAATTGCACTTGATTAAACTAAAAAGCTTCTGCACAGCAAAAAAGATAATCAGCAGAGTAAACAGACAACCCACTGACTAGGAGAAAATATTCGCAAACTATGCATACAACGAAGGATTAATATCAAGAATCTACAAGGAGTTCAAACAAATCAGCAAGAAAAAATGATAATAAGCCCATCAAAGAAGACATACAAACAGCCAACAAGCATATGAAAAAATGCTTAACATCACTAATTATAAGGGAAATGCATATTAAAGCCACAATGGGATACCACATTACTCCTGCAAGAATGGCCATAATTAAAAAGTCAAACAAATATGTAGATGTTGGCTTGGATGTGGTGAAATTGGAACACTTTTCCACTGCTGATGGGAATGTAAATTAGTACAACTGTGGGAAATAGTATGGAGATTCCTTGAAGAAATAAAAGTAGAAATGCCATTTCATCCAGCAATCCCACTACTGGGCTTCTATCCAAAAAAAAAAAAGAAAAAAAAGGAGTCATTATATGAAAAAGATGCATGCACAGACATGTTTACAACAGCACAGTTTGCAATTGCAAGGATATGGAGCCAACTTATGTGCCCGTCAACCAAAGTGTTTAAAGAAAATGTCTTGTATACACACCATGGAATATTACTCAGTCACAAAAAAAAAAAAAGAATTAATATCTTTTACAGCAACTTAAATGGGCCTGGAAGCTATTATTCTAAGTGAACTAACTCAGGAATTGAAAAGCAAAGCAAATATCAGATGTTCTCGCTAATAAATGGGAGTTAAGCTATGAGAATGCAAAGTCATAAGAATTATATAATGGACTTTGGGGGCTTGGTGGGGGAAGCATAGGAGGGGCAAGAGGAATAAAAGACCACATATTGGGTACAGTGTACACTGCTCGGGTGACAGGTGTGACAGGTGCACTAAAACCTCAGAAATCACCACTAAAGAACTTATCCATTTAACCAAAAGCCACCTGTACCCTAAAAACTATTGAAATAAAAATAAATATTAAGAAATTTAAAAAAAAACCTTTACAAAGAAACCAATATAGTTTAGTAATGGCAGATGCAGAACAGCCCTTAATTTAGGTCTAGGTTATTCTCACTATCGAGGTTAATATCCTTCTTGAGGACTCTATCTGAAGTACAGTATATTAGGAGATTTTCTCCATTCTAGTTGGGAAAAACACAATTATTCTCAAACCGGTGTGAGTCCCAGAGATTTTTTCACCTTCTCTTTTGCAGTGGTTATTTCCTGTATTCTGGTACTTTTTCCCACCCTTTTGAACCAGGACTCAGATTCAAAGAAACCCCAGTATACATTTCTGGAGCTTTATTTATGTATATCTACAATTTCTCAGGCTTTTGGGGAAGCAGTTTAGCCATATTTGCCTCCCTGAAGTGTGAATTTTGCCTCTTCAATGGAGTCATAACCTTTGTCTCTGTGCACTCCACATTGTGGATGTTCTGCAAACGTAAGCTGAGGCAACAATAGGGCTTATCTTATTTTTTTTCTGTTCTATGAAAGATTGCTGTTTTTGCTGTTTGTTATTCCATGTTTATGATTATTGTTTAATACATATTGCCTTGTTTTCTAGTTTTTTGAGGTAGATGAATAAAACTCTGTCATGGCTCTAAGGGTAAGTAGATACTTGAATACAAATTTGTATTTTGAACAAAAAAACCCACAATTCACCCACAGTTAGTGAATCCTCTACATCTTTATGACTAACCAACTGAACATTGCCAACTTCATAATAGTGAACCTGAATCTTAAGCACTCCAACCACCTGGGTTGTAGGTGGTGTCATGGTGAACTTTCACTCTGATCTCCAACGACCATTCCAGAAGTTTTTAGGCTGAAACTGGTGTCTTTCTATATATGCAGTAATAGTCTGTTGTCCATTAATAGTTTTAGCATAGACAATACAGAAACCATTGGAGTAATGGTCTTTCACATAGGCTCTTAAAACACTGTCACAGGATTCTCTCCAAGATTTCAGACATCTATCTACTTCTTCTGGATGGGGGTCACTGCTTCTTTCCTTAAGTGATCAAATTTAAAGGAAATTTTGTTTCTTGATCTAAAAATCTGCTATTACCCAGATTACTGTGCTTTGTAATTAAGACCTGATCTTCATATCCTTCTATCTTCACAGGCTTGAATTGATCCATGTTATACTAGGCAAATGCATGTGCTGCCCCTCCCCTGAGGAGACTGTCATTATTAAGTAGCAGCTGAAAATCATTGAATACTTCACTAAATTCTTCTGGGGGTGCATGAGTGATGAATTTAGCAGCTATGCCTACCTTCTCATCAGACACACAATCATCAAAGTCGGCCATCTTGGGCTGTTCTAAGACCTTTGTTTTTACACTTTCAAAATGATAACCTGTTTTATTACCCTAGGTAATTGTCAGCTAAATAGCCACAAATTTTCATTTTGAAGAAAATAAGGTGAAAATTTGATAACAAAAATTTACATCTCAAAGTAAAAAGAAAAAGTCTGGTATGCTAGAGGGAAATCGAAACCAGCTTAATTGCCAGTTAAACATAAAATAGAAATCTATCATAAAGGCCTTTTAAATATATACACACACAAACATACACACACTCATACACAAAGATTCTGTAACTTTTGCTTCAGAACTCTAGCCATGAAATATTAATACAAATTTGCTGGCTTTCAAAAACAAAACAAAGAGGTTGGGTCCAAACTGTGATTTTTATCTCAGTAGAAAAGTAACAGCAGATTTAAAGCAGGCAGAAAAAGAAATAGAGAAAAAGAGAATTTAGGAACTCTACAGCTTACAGATTAACCTTAGGGCTCTTTTTCCTTAATGTTAATGTGCACAAAGGCCATAATATTTCTATTTTTCACAAACTTTAGCAAGTAGAGGTGCCATAAAACTAACACAGTGACCTGAAGGAGGTCGTTCTCCTTGTTTTCTCCTCATTATTACATAATTTCTTTTCCACTGTTTATTTTCTTAAAAGAAGGAACTGAGTTGTCATCCAGGGTTTTTGTGGACTGGGTTGAAGTGTGTGCTGGTTGCCAGTGGGAGGCTACAGTATGTTACCACTGAGTCATTGCCACTCTCTATATGTTTTGTCTCTAAGCACCTCCAGGGAGGCACAAAGCATGGACTGGCCAGCTCCCATATGCACTTTCTGGATGAGCCTTTTTAAAACTAATTCTGTTGGTGGTTCCCTGTAGGACCATTGCACATCATGGGGGGAAACCCACTAGACACTCCCATGAGGCTCCAGATCACCCAGGGGTGTCTTTCAGTTGGGAGGAGTAAAAGGCATTTTCTGTTTGGAGCTGAGAAAACTCAGTCTTTCATTTACCTATGAAGACAACAGGTCAGCTCCTCATGTAAATGCACACAGACAAGCCACATTGAAATTAATTTGGGGAGAAAAAGAAATAGAGAAAACCCTTTACTGAACTAGAATTAGAATTCTTAAAAAAACAACTTTCTAGGAGGAAAAAAGATAGTCAAGATCACTTGCTGTAAACTGTCCTCACCCACCCCTATACTTTGTAGCTCTCATCTGCCATTACACATGCCAAGGTCAAATCCTTTCAGAGTACAACATACTCTCTGGTATCCCAAGAGTCATAAAGGTTAGGTAATGCAGTGCAGGAAATCAGAACTTTGGACCTAAGAAAAATCTGCCCCTGACTCTTGAAACTTCACACACACACAAAACAGAACACCCCAAAAGGGGTAAGTGGCAACTTTGTTTTTCAATTCTTTAAATGGATTTGAGTAATTAGAAGCCTTCTCTAGACTTTTCCTGGTACTGAAGATGGCAAAGGGAGAAGGAGGTATAGGGTAGAAGAAAAGTAAATGAAACAACATTTTTTTTTTTTTTTTTTTTTTTAAGATGGGAAGCAAACACAGCAACCAAGTTAATGGTTTTGTTTGTTGTTTTCTTTTTCCCCTCTTTTGCAGCTGTGAGGAATTTTAGCCAATTAAATGAGGTCTTGTCACCCATAATTTGGAGTTCTCATTCGGATTTGACCAAGTTAGGTACAGTTGGTTAAATTTGATAGGAGAAAGACCAGAATAAACAACAACAACAACAACAACAAAAACCCAAACACTCCTCTCTAACATCCTAGAAGCAGGAAAAAATTCAAACTCACCTTCCCTGTTTGAAGTGAGCTCAAACTCCAGAAAGAAACTATCTGCCTTCCATTGTCATGAAAGCAGGGAAACTTGCCTTTTTTGTTGGAAACAAGTAAAACTCCAAAAAAGAGGAGTTATACAGCAAAATACACTTTAGATCTTGACCAAATTTGGGGACATCAGGGATTCTCTGAGGGCTGGGGTGGGGCTAGGGGGCTTCCATGCCTCAGCAAATTGTCCTATTTGTTTGAGCCATAAAGATAGCACAGGCTGGTTCTGCTATGAGTGGAAGAGATCCAAGTTACCCTGAGTTACCAGCGGTGTATCCGTGAGGGTCTGCAGCAACTTCGGTCCTTGCCTCCTCAGAAGAAAGAATTAGACTGAGGGGCATAAAACAGGAAAAAAGACCGAGGCAAGTTTCATAGCAGGAGTGGAAGTTCATTTCAAAAGGCTTTAGAACAGGAAAGAAAGGAAAGGTCACTTAGAAGAGATCCAAGAGGGCACCTGAAGATCAAAATAGAGTCAAAAAGGACCGTTTGATCTTGATCCTAGGACTTTATATGCTCACCTCTTTCCCATGACTCTTTCATTAGGGTGGACTTCCTTCATGCATAGCACCTTCTTTACCCTTGGGAACTGAGCATACGCAGTTTGTCTAAAGAGTGGTACTCATGCTCATCTGAGGCTTTCTTCCCTTTTTCCAGTGGAGTGTACCCCGAACATCATACCTCACCACTTTGTCTCCTAGTGCACATGCCCAGGAACTTTCTTTTCCCTGGCATCTGCATTCAATTAGTACTTCTAATGTTGATAGTTGTGAACATCACGAGACTATCTCTCCCTGTGGCTGCTGAAGTACTATTTTTAGAGAAGCAGTGTGATAATCATCAAACTGTCACTTGACATTCCTAGTGGATCAGGGGAGAGCCCTCTTCTTCCCTGCTCGTGCCTATCTAACTACCTGTAACAGTACCAAGCACTGATAGATTTGTGAAAGGTCAGGGACACCTCCACTCAAAATCCCTTAATAGTTACCAACATATGAACCCCCAAAATCTGAGACATATCTTAGTCCATTTAGAAGGTTTATTTTGTCATATATAAGGATGTGCGCCCATGGCGCAGCCTTGGAGGTCCTAAGGACATGTGCCCAAGACAGTCAGGGCACAGATTGGTTTTATACGTTATAGGGAAACATGAGACATCAATCAATATATGTAAGATGAACATTGGTTTGGTCGAGAAAGGCCAGACAACTCGAAGCAAAGCGGGGAGAACTTAAGTAGGGAAGGAGCTTACAGGTCACAGGTAGATAAGACACAAATGGTTGCGCTTTTTGAGTTTCTGATTAGCCTTTCCAAAGGAGGCATTTAGACATGCATTTATCTCAGTGAGCAAAGGATGACTTTGAATAGAATGCAAGGCAGGCTTGTCCTAAGTGGTTTCCAGCTTGACTTTTATCTTTAGCTTAGTGATTTTGGGGTCCCAAGATTTATTTTCCTTTTACAAAACAATAATATTATTCATGGGATAAAGCTCATAGAAGGAATCTCAACCTAATAAAAGATTTGCAAAAGCCACAGTTGCAGTGATTTATACCACTTTCCACTAGTGTGAACTAGATCGTCTTTAAGGTGATAGAGTAAGACTATTAGAGAAGCAGCAATTATAGAGCTCAAAGAAGCAGCTAGTTGCCAGATAAGAATATAAATGACATAATCGTAAGTTAAATACAGTTTTTCATTAATACATAATGTGTTTGTATGCACCATTACTTTTTCAGTTTCCAAACCTACTTGAAAATTGAATGGTTTAAATATTCCCCATTCAAAAAGAACATAGATAAATGGAGAGCAGAAGCAACCTACAGCGACTGACTGCAAGAGAGGCAAACGAATGAATTTCCTCACTACCAGAAGAGCTGAATATGGACACCATCATCAAAATAGACAGTGATATTTTATTCATCGCGAAAAAGGGACAACAAATTCTTCTCAGGGGAAATTGGCAAAATATTAGTTCCTATTGCCAGTACTGGTTTTATTCAGAGGTAAAACAAACTTTTTAAACTTTATAAGTTTTTAGTATATATTAAAAACTACATTGAATAGATGTTTTAGACTGCTTTCATTGCAGAGCAAGTGAGAAAAAATATTTGAGTTCCAAAATATTTAGAATGACTTTTAAAGAAACCTATCATGTAGGCATTGATTTTATGTAACCAATTCCATAATTTATGAAGCATCTACTATGTAGCAGCCACTGTTACGGACACTGTGTGAAGGGTGGCAAAGACACAGATAAAACTTCCTCTAATGGTTTTTACAGTGTAAGGGAAATGCCATTTTGTGCCTTTTTAAAAAGATTGTGTTGATCTAACCTTCAAATCTCATATCCCACTGTTGCAGAACCTACTCAATTCTTTTTTTCAGGCCCAGAATCTTGAGGGAGCCCGAAATCTTCAAAAAAATCTTGCAGTTAGTCAAGTAAAATGAAGTGAGCAGCATGTCAGAGGATTGACTCCACTGGAATTATTTCAAGGAGCTTTCCAAAGTACAAATTTCAAGGGTCTCTTACTTTGCAGTTTATGATTCCCAGAGATCCTAGATTTTTAAAACATGCTCCCCAGGTGATGATGATTCCCAATAAGATACGAGAACCAGGATTCCAGTTTGTTATTCAGGAACATACTTTACCTCAATTTTTATTCTGAGTTTGTTACCAAATCTAACGATTGGAATTCTACTTCCTTACTTATCAACCTAATAGACACTTTTCAATTTTCTGTCCTTGCCTTGCCTAAATTTAAGTCTGTATATCAGGACTAGCACAGTCTGAAATGTGGCATTAATTTTTGAAACTTCTCAGTCAACTGAAGCTTGTATTCTATTCCTGAGGCCACTTAATTTCTGGCTCTTAGCATCTTCTAAAATGACAGTATGCCTGCCTATTGATATTCAAGTTTCTGTTCTGAGAGACCGTGTAAACCAAAAGTAAAATTCTAGGGCCCCTAGCCATCTGAATGCACTTCCTCCTAGGCCAGGACACTCTAATTTTTAACCTGAAATACTGACTCAGGCCATAACAGAAAGTGGGGGTTGGATATGCCTCATTATACCTCTCCTGGCATTAACATCAACACAGACTGTAAGTCTCATAAAAAACATTTGCAATCTATTATCTCAGAACCCTGCTATCTGGAGACTTTATCTGCATGGTAAAGCTTTGGTCTCCATAACCTTTTATCACAACCCAGATATTCTTTTCTATTTGTTAGTGGTGATGAATCCATATGGGTCTGTGGCAACCTCATTTCTTGCCTCTTTAAGAGAAAGAATTTGACTAAGGGGCATAAGGCAGAAGGAGAGACTGGGGCAAGTTTTAGAGCAGGAATGAACATTTATTAAAAATATTTAGAGCAGGAATGAAAGAAAAGAACGTACACTTGGAAGATGCACAAGCAGGCAACTTGAAGAACAAGTGCAGGGTTGACCTTTTGACTTGGGGTTTTTTATGTTGATGTACTTCCGGGGTCTTGGGTCACTTCTCCCTTGCTTCTTCCCTTGAGGCAGGCTGCCTACATGCACAGTGGACTGCTAGCACTTGGGAGGTAAGCACGCACAGTGTATTTACTGGAGTTGTACACGTGGTCACTTGAGGTGTTCTTCCCTTTACCTGCAAAATTTCCCTGGAAGGTCGTACTCTGCCATTTTACCTCTTAATGCACATGCTTGAGCCAATTTGCCCAACTCCTACTAAGATCTTATCAAAAAGCTTCTGAGAACCTGTTTCAGATGTTTTCTATCTGTAGGGAGACTACTTTTCCCTGGCACTGGCTGCAACCTATTATTATTTTAGAGAGGCAGCATGACAACTGTTTGACCATCACCTGATAGTCACCTGACTTTCCTGGTGGGGTGTGGGAGCCCTCTCCTTCCTTGTTCGTGTTTGACTACTACCCACAGTAAGATACTGATAATGCTTTCAACCAACTGCCAATTAGAAAAATTTTAAACCTGCCTATAACCTGGAAGTCCCCACTTCAACTGGTCCTGCCTTCCTGAAACGAACCAGTATATATCTTAAATGTTTTTGATTGATGTCTCATGTCTCCCTAAAATGTGTAAAACCAAGATGCACTCCAACCACCTTGGGGACATGTTCTCAGGATCTCTTGAAGGCTGTGTCATGGGCCATAGTCACTTACATTTAGCTCAAAATAAATCTCTTTAAATATTTTAGAGTTTGACCCTTTTTGTTGACACCACTTATTCTAGATTTTTCTGAGAATAGAACAAATATGGTGAAACTGACTCTGAATTACATAGTTAACCCCATATCTTAGTTGTTGGTGTCTCTTGGGTGCCATAATCAGTTTAAATCTTGCAAGAAGTAAACAAACTGCTTCATTGTCAGATATTTTCTAGTATACTAGAAGGTGAGAAGAGCTGCAAAAAATAGAGAATGCTAAAAGAATGAGAGTCACAGGGATAATAGTGTTGTTAGTAAGGATTGGGCCTCACTGAAAAGGTGAAGAGAAAGAAAGAAGAAGTTAGATATCTGGAGGAAGAGCTTTTCAGGTATAGGTGATTGATAGTGTAAATATGCTGAGTTAGAGACTGCCAGGCATGTTCAAGAAATAAAGCCAGTTTGGCTGGAGTGTAGTGAGAGAAGAATACAGTGAAATATGATGTTAGAGAGAAAACGGGGATCACATTGTATAGGACCTTGGTAAAGAATCATAAGGACTTTGACTTTCATTCTGGTTGAATTGAGGAATCAATGGAGGGTTTTGAGCAGATAAATATTCCATGGTTTTTTCAAAAGATTCATTCCGGTTTAGTTGGGAATAAATTGTAAAGGAACAAAAGTGGAAGTGGAAAGGCCAGTTAGGAAGCAATGAAAATAATTCTGGTAAAGAACGGTTATGAAAGTGACCATGTGATGTGCATATGATGAAATTTTGCATAAATTATGAAGGAACATATGCAAGATTTCATTGATGGATTCTATCAAAGAGATAAAGAGAGGACTAAACAATAAGCTCGGTGCTTTTGGCCAGAGAAGCTTGAAAAATGGGGTTGCCAATAAATGAGATGGAGAAAGCTATAAGCAGATTGGGTTAAGAGGATGGGTGATAAGTGATTTAGTTTTTGTATATTAAGTTAGATATGTATATCAGATATCCAAGTGAATCTATAGTATTGGAGTATAAGGGCAAAACAATAACTCAACATTTCTAGTTTTGGTAACCAGTAGATGGTAGTATTATTCACTGAGATGAGGGGTTCAGAGAGACTGAAGGATGAATGGCAAGTGACAAAAGAGACACTTAACTATATTTTAGAAGCATGGCTATAAATGTCAAAGAATGCTTTATTTTTAAACTTTTTAAAAAGTTTTTTCTTAAAGTTATTGTTACATGTAGAGGTAAAGGATTCATTTATTACACTATTTTTCAACTTACTTATTTTAAGGGTTTTTGGACTAATTTTATTTTCCACGGCAGTGGGGTTGTTAGATAAATTAGGTAATCTAATTGTTGAATTTAAAAGTAATAATTTAACTTTGAAAAACATTTTATTTGTTCAACATTTTTTTTTTACTAGTCATTGAAATCACCATTTTATTTCATCAGATGCTTCGTTTGAGCCAAAACAAATGGAGCCTCTAGTTGGGCATGCACCTGTAATGCCTGGATAATTTACAATAATTACTTTATTACTAAGTAAGAGTTAATAACAAAAATATCAATGTTGCAAAAAGCATTCTGGTTATAAGAAACAAAACAAGCTTCTGCAAATGGGGCGACTATCAATCTATGGAAACAAGGTTCTCTGCATCTCACTGCCATCAACAAAACTCATAGTTAACTTTGGTCATTCAAGTGCTAATTTTGTGTAGAGAGATGATAGAGCACTGAACACCATATAATATATCTGTGATAACAGGATTCAAGACCCCCTCCCCTGGCACATTTCAAATTACAGAAAACAGAGAAAGGTGTTATCATTGGGTAGATAAGGCCCCTCAAAATCTTAGATTATGCTATATAGGCATTCATGCACTTGTTTTCTGTACAAGGTTGATCTTGAACTTAAATAGTGAGAAGTGGATATTTTGACAGTGGATGTCATTGACATGGATAACCTGCATTTTATATTAGATACAATGTCATGTGACAATCATTATTCTCATTTTTTCAGATGAAGAGGGTAAGGTTGAGAATTTAGTTTGCTCAGTTAAAAAATGTCAGAGCAGATATCCAAATCCAGAGTTTCTAAGTCCATGTTCAATATTTTTTTCATTTACCATGTTGTTGCTAATTGAATTTAGTTTATTTATGAATTTATTTGCATTTAAATATAAAATTAATGCATGCTTACACTAAACCTTCGAATAAAACTTGAATAGAATATAAACCAAAAGTTGGAAAATGTCGAAGTATTCAACCTACATTTATACTCCTTATAGGCAATTGATCAATTTATTCTTTGTATTTCAGGAATTTTTATATAATTTCCATATATATGTATATATACTTATGTGTGTGTGTGTATAAAATAATCTGTATTGGTTTAGATCTCTTCTGAGAAACAGATGTAAATATGCCATTATATGGAAAAGAGATTTATTCGGGAATCTCCTGCAAAATATGAAGAGAGAGGAAGGAGGAGCAGGCAAGAAGAGCCTTTAGTCTGAAGCATGTGTGACACCTGTGACATAAAAAAGGAAAGGGGCAACAATTGGGAAGGAAGAGTCTCAAACCACGTAACACAGTTCTAAAAATTTATGTGTTGGACTAATTGGGAATCCCAGAAAAAGAATTGCCTATTGCAAGAGCCCCGGGTCATCAACCGCCCAAATCTAGCAACCATCCACCCTGTTAGTCATTGCTTGGCAGCATCTCAAAGGAAGTAAGGCCTCAGCATATGAACGCCACAATAAATTTAAATGTTTCACACATGGCATATGTAGGACAAGTGTGCTCACGAAACTGGGTTCTCTTGAAGAAAGATGTGAGCAGGAAACTTTCATCACCTCCACAATGTCATGCTCTAGATAATGTTCTGCAACTTAGTTTTCTCTTAATAATAGCAAATGTTAATCAATTTTTATGAGATGGGCCAGGTGTTAAGTACTTTGCATAAATGTATACATGTAATTATTACAGCAACCCTTTGAGTTCAGCACTATTATGTAATTATGATCCTCATGTTGTAGATGAGGAAACTAAGGATCAGAGAGATTAACAAAGTAGCCCAAGGTTAGACAACACAAAATGACACCTGACTAATAAGATGTGATTCCCCAATATTCAAGTACAGAAGATCAGGATTTTATCATTGAAAGGTGACAAACATTTTTATCATTTATCTGCTGTTCAAGTAATAATATAAAGAAGGTGGTAGTGTTTATTTCAGAAGCCTATATTTATTACTTACTTTATTTCAAAAGTGACTTAACACAAAATCATATATAATAAAACGATGTTATTTTAAAATTAAACAGTAAAAATTGTGATCATTTAATTTTAAAAATTAAATAAAGTTATTAAATAGCGTTTTATTGGACATAGCAGTTTGCTCATATATCTTTCTTTTCTGCTTTACTAAGCAATAACTAAATTTATTTTTTAAATTAACAAAATGTTTTAATTTATAAGGACAAAGTGTATGGGAGACATAGTACAATGGGCAAGAGATTTTATCAAATTTGTAGAAGACATAATTGAAACAGTAGCAAGTGATTATCAGAAAAAAAGTACTAGTCTCAGCCTTCAGAAGCATGAGATATTATGGATGGTGGGAGTAAGGTGGAGGCTTAAGAGAGAAATTGATTGTACGTCTCTTTAGGTCGCAATTCTCTTTATAGAACTATTAATCCTGCACCTCTGAAGAAGCAAAGCTTTCTCTAATAAAAATTAAATGTATTTATGAGTTTGTATGTATGAAAGTTGGTGGGGACCTTGTCTACTATAGAAAATGCATGAAAACATTTTATATGCCTATTTCTTTTAGAAATCTTAGAGAAATTTCAGAAGATTGATATAAAAATGCAACTCAGTGAAAAAATATGTGGTCTTTAGGAGGGAGCCACATTATGTAATCTTGCTGTATAGTCTTCTGATGCATTAATTAGCTCTAAAAATAAGGTTTAAAATGTATAGACGGGAATAGACAGCCTACATCAGAAAATTTTCCTGTATATTATTTCTTTAAGCTAAGCCTTTGATATAAAGTATGTACATTTAAAGTGCATTTGTCCATTGACTAGTACCTTTCAAAGTCTTACCTATCCATTGCCACCTAGTTTTTTTTTTTTTTTTTTTTTTTTTTTTTTTTTTTTTT
>NC_045445.1:65810548-65839916 GCF_002776525.5 Piliocolobus tephrosceles | reverse complement strand
GCTCTGTCGCCCGGGCTGGAGTGCAGTGGCCGGATCTCAGCTCACTGCAAGCTCTGCCTCCCGGGTTTATGCCATTCTCCTGCCTCAGCCTCCGGAGTAGCTGGGACTACAGGCGCCCGCCACCTCGCCCGGCTAGTTTTTGTATTTTTAGTAGAGACGGGGTTTCACCGTGTTAGCCAGGATGGTCTCGATCTCCTGACCTCGTGATCCGCCCGTCTCGGCCTCCCAAAGTGCTGGGATTACAGGCTTGAGCCACCGCGCCCGGCCATCACCTAGTTTAATCTACTTATTGAGTCAGAGATATGCATGATAATTTCTAGAAGTGTCTGTTTACTTTTATTACTTTTTGGCTTGTCAGTAGATCAAATTTGGGACACAGTGAGTAGCACTATATGTAAGTAATGATTGCCTTTGTTTATTAAAGTTATCTAAATAGGCGATGTGGTATATCTTTTAAAAATCTGGACTATGATAATAAGTCCTGAGTTGGAGTCATAGCTTTGTTGCTAACTACATAACTTGCATGAATGATCTTGAAAATTATTCAATTTTTATTTATTTAAGTTTGATTAAAAATTATTAATCACCGATCATCCTGACCAACATGGTGAGACCCCATTTCTACTAAAAATAAAAAAAATAGCTGGGCATGGTGGTGCATGCCTATAATCCTAACTACTTGGGGAGGCTGAGGTAGAAGAATCGCTTGAACCCAGGAGGCAGAACTTGCAATGAGCCGAGATTGTGCCATTGCACTCCAGCCTGGGCAACAAGAGTGAAACTCCGTCTCAAAATAAATAAACATAAATTTAATAAAAATCAATTAATTAAATTATTAATCACCTAGTATAGCAAAGCTTATGGCTAGGTAATCATTAAGAGCATTAATAGCTGTAACATTCTTTAATTTGAACATTTCTCTAATTTTGGGTGGTGTCTGTTAACAAATGAGAAAATTTTAGCACATGGGTAGCACACCATATCGTAACTTTCTGGCACTCAATCCTCTAACATATTTAAATTAAAAACTCAATTCCAAAATCAGATACTATTAAACTTTATAAGGTGTTTTGGTTTGTTTTTATTTCAAAAACAAACAAACAAAAAAAAAAAAAACAAGAGAGATGAAGATGGCTATTTTAGTTTAAACTAATATGTGTGTGTAGTTTTACTCTTACCTGTGGGTATGTGACTAATTATAATTTTATATTTTTTACCTTGATAGATAGATATCATGTGCATTGATGTTTCCTTATGCCTAAGATATTTTTTGTTACAAAATATAATTATAAAAGTTCTTTTGGGGTTTATGGCATACCTCCGTGAGTCATTTAAGTGGTTGTGGAAAAGGTGGTAACAATAACACAAATCCACAGAGGTTAACTCACGTATTTTTCTCAAGCTATGGCAGCCATTTAGACTCTGTAAATGGGGTTTAAACTAGCATTGGCTTTCAGTTCAGAAATAAAATTATGGCTCTTTGAAACAGAAAAAAACCATTTGAATAGGGCAGTATAAAGGAAATATGATTTGACCAAACAGGCTCCTAGGAAAGATAAAAGATGTGCTAGATATTGGAGCCATGTGACTTTCAAAGGGTTTTAGCTCACACTTAAATTTATAACAATAAGAAATTGAGCTTCACTCATGGGTAGAAATAACCTGGGAAATAAGCAGCCAGCCATCAACTGGGGACAAGAACAAATGGGCCAGGGGAAAGAGTAGACCTTTCAGGGCCAAGATCTAAAAGATTTCTGAGAAGTATGAATGTGCCAAAAACTATTTAGGGTAGGATATTCTGAATCTTAGGAGAGAAATCTCTGGCAGCAAAACAGGAGTTTGGTAAAATAGGGATGGTGGTAGAACTTTCTAGGGTAGAAGCCGTGGGGGCATCTAAGAGGGGAAAGTGAAGAACCCTTAGAAAAAGACTAAGTAGCTGAAACCCAATATTGATTGTATACTTGCCTAGTGTGTTAGGTATTGTGCTAGGCATTTATAAACATTATTTTGCTTAATTATAAAACAACATAGTAAGCATTATCTTTGTTTTACATTTAGGAAACTAAGTTGACGGTTGTTAAGGAATTTGTCCCAAAGCATATAGCTGATAAATGGGAGAGACATGATTCAGATGGTATAAATTCAAAGCTTTTCACTACATTTTTCTGTTACTGAGGTGTATTGGATTCTTTCAGCCTATGGGAACAAAGAAGGGAGACCACAAATGTCCTGGGCCTGACCAGACAGAAAACCAGTGAGGTTCCTTAATAGAAAACTTAATGGTTTTATACTATACAGTTTGTTGTAGAAACAATGACACTAGTCAAAAGATGTTGTATGAACTTGAGAATTAGGTAAAGCTGCCTTTTAGGGACTGTATTCCAGAAAAATATCAATTATATCCATAGAGGTATGCCTATGATAAATCTCCTTAGATTGCCTGCAGTTGGTATCTGCCCTTCGAAATTGTCTGCTTTGTTAGCATTCTCAAATTTTGAAACTGTCTTGGAGCCTGGAAAGGAAATCCTTTTCAATGCACACACTAATACTTTGCTGATGTCAGGATGATCTGAGAGAAGTCACCATTACTTTGAATGATGCTTAATATCAGTTTGAAAGAGCAGCACTCTATTTTCTTGTTGAAATATCTGATAGGTAATATCAGAAGTAGAATTTAGAGAAAAAACTGGACAAACTGTTCTTAGAATCCTCTAAATTAAGCTTTCACAATGCTATTTCATTAGTAGGTTTAACATTAATTTGAAATTTAGACCATAGTAAAGACAGAAATTGCATGCCTGAATTCACTAGAAATTTTCTTTAAATTATTCACACCTCAGTATTTGTTTGTTTATTAACAGAATTTCTACAGTTGTATCCTTTCAGGTTTGCTTTTTACTTCAATGATATTCAATTAAATCTGGAAAATATTTTCATTCTAATGCAAATTTGAAACTAATAAAAATTCTAAAAATATAAACAGGAAAAAATAAGCATTGTGTATTAAGACAATGCTGAATATGTTAATTAAACATGATTTAATTATAGAAAAAGCACAGACTACTTATGTTACATAGGAGATATGTGACTTTGAACAAAATCCCTAAATTCTCTTTTTTAAAATTTTATTTTATTTTATTTTAGATTCTGGGATACATGTGCAGGACATGCAGGTTTGTTACATAGGTAAACGTGTGTCATGGTGGTTTGCTGCACCTATCACCCCATCACCTAGGTATTAAGCCTTTCATGAATTAACTATTTTTCCTGATGCTCTCCCTCTATCTTTCCCTCCCCAACAAGCCCCAGTATGTGTTGTTCCCCTCCCTGTGTCCACATGTTCTCGTTATTCAGCTCCCACTTATAAGTCAGAACATGCAGTGCTTGATTTTCTGTTCCTGCAAGAGTTTGCTGAGGATAATGGCTTCCAGCTCCATCTACACCCTGACAAAGGACATGATTTCATTCCTTTTTATGACTGCATAGTATTCCATAGTGTATATGCATCACATTTTCTTTAGTCTATCATTGATGAGCATTTGGGCTGATTCCATTTCTTTGCTATTGTGAATAGTGCTACAGTGAACATATGTCTTCACGTATCTTTATAATAGAATGATTTATATTCCTTTGAGTATATACCCAGTAATGGCATTGCTGGGTCAAATGGTATTTCTGGTTCTAGGTCTTTGAGAAATTGCCACACTGTCTTTCACAATGGTCGAACCAATTTACATTCCCATCAAGTGTAAACACATTCCTATTTCTTCACAGCCTTGCCAGCATCCGTTGTTTCTTGACATTTTAATAATCATCATTCTAACTGGCATGAGATGGTATCTCATTGTAGTTTTGATTTGCATTTTTCTAATGATCAGTGATGTTGAGCTTTTATTCTTATGTTTGTTGGCTGTATAAATGTCCTCTTTTGAGAAGTGTCTGCTCATGTTCTTTGCCCACTTTTTAATGTTTTTTTTTTTTTTTTTTTTTTTTTTTTTTTTTTTTTTTTTTTTTTTATTTGTTAAAGTTCCTTGTAGATTCTGGATATTAGACCTTTTTCAGATGGGTAGATTGTAAAAACTCTATCCTATTCTGTAGGATGTCTTTTCACATTATTGATAGTTTCTTTTGCTGTGCAGAAGTACTTTAATTTAATTAGATCCTAGTTGTCAATTTTTGCTTTTTTTGCAATTGCTTTTAACATTTTCATCATGAAATCTTTGTCCATGCCTATGTCCTGAACGGTATTGCCTGAATTTTCTTCTAGGGTTTTTACATTTTCAAGTTTTACATTTAAGTCCTTAATCCATCTTGAGTTGATTTTTCTGTAAGGTGTAAGGAAGGGGTTCAGTTTCAACGTTCTACATAGAGCTAGCCAATTTTCCCAGCACCATTTATTAAATATGGAATCTTTCTTCATTGCTTGTTTTTGTCATGTTTGTCAATGATCAGATGGTTATAAATGTGTGGTCTTATTTCTGAGATCTCTATTCTGTTCCATTAGCCTATGTGTCTGTTGTAGTACCAGTACCATGCTGTTTTGGTTACTGTAGCCTTGTAGTGTAGTTTAAAGTCAGGTAGCATGATGCCTCCAGCTTTGCTCTTCTGGCTTAGGATTGTGTTGACTATACAAGCTCTTTTGTGGTTCTGTATGAATTGTAAAGTAGTTTTTCTCTATTTTTGTGAAGACTGTCAATGGTAGTTTGATGGGAGTAGCATTGAATCTACAAATTTGGGCATTTTGGCCATTTTCATGATATTGATTCTTCCTATGCATGAGCAAGAACTGTTTTTCCATTTGTTTGTCTCTTCTCTGATTTCCTTGAGCAGTGGTTTGTATTTCTCCTTGAAGAGGTCCTTCATGTCCTTTGTTAGCTGTATTGCTAGGTATTTTATTCTCTTCATAGGGATTGTGAAGGGGAGTTCATTCATGATTTGACTCTTGGCTTGTCTATTGTGGGTATATAGGCATGCTTGTGATTTTTGCACATTGATTTTGTTTCCTGAGACTGCTGAAGTTGCTTACCAGCTTACAAAGCTGGGCTGAGACAGTGGGGTTTTCTAGATATAGGATCATGTCATCTGCAAACAGAGACAGTTTGACGTTCTCTCTTCTTATTTGAATACCCTTTATTTCTTTCTCTTGCCTGATTTCCCTGGCCAGAACTTCCAATAATATGCTGAATAGGAGTGGTAAGAAAGGACATCCTTATCTTGTGCAGGTTTTCAAGGGGAATGCTTCCAGCTTTTGCCCATTCAGCATGATATTGGTTGTGGGTTTGCCATAAATGGTTCTTATTATTTTGAGGCATGTTTCATCAAAACCTACTTTATTGAGAGTGTGTAACATGAATGGGATGTTGATTTTTATTGAATATCTTTGCTGAATCTCTTGAATAATCACGTGGTTTTGTCTTTAGTTCTGTTTATGTGATAAAATATGTTTATTGATTTGCATATGTTGAACCAACCTTGCATCCTGGAGGTGATGCTGACTTGATCGTGGTGGATAAACTTTTTGATGTTCTGCTGGATTCAGTTTGCCAGTGTTTTATTGAGAATTTTTGCATCAGAGATATTGGCCTGAAGTTTTCTTTTGTTGTTGTATCTCTGCCAGGTGTTGGTATCAGGATGTTAGCCTCATAAAATGAGTTAGGGAGAAGCACCTCCTTTTCAGTTGTTTGGAATAGTTTCAGAAGAAATGGTACCAGTTCCTCTTTATACCACTGGTAGAATTTAGCTGTAAATCCATCTGGTCCTTGGCTTTTTTTCTTGTTTGTTTGATAGGCTATTTATTACTACCTCAATAAGAACTTGTTATTGGACTATTCAGGGATTCAACTTCTTCCTGGTTCAGTCTTGAGAGAGTGTATGTTTCCAGGAATTTATCCATTTCCTCTAGATTTTCTAGTTCACTTGCATAGAAGTATTCTCTAATTGTTGTTTGTATATTTGTGGGGTCAGTGGTGATAACCCCTTTATCATAAAATTCCTAAATTATTTAAGATTCACTTTCCTCAGCTGTAATAGTTGATCACCAAACAAAGATTTTCATGAGTGTTAAGTGAGATATGGTCACAAAATGGCCTAGGTCATGGCAGATTTTCAATAAATGTTAAAATTTCCTGTTATATTCCTTACTTCCATCATTGAATCAAGGTGTGAGATGGGTGGAATAGAAGATAATTATATTGTTATATGCCTTCAGGTACTGAGCATAGATCACTGTGGGTATCTAATCTTCATACCTACCTTGGAAGCTCTGGTATATCAAAGGAGCACCTGAAGCACTATATCAGAAAGCACCCTGGGTCTCCAGAAAAGCAGGGAACTCACTCATTAGTAGGAGCAAACAAAAGATAATATTCCTAGGTTTAAAGCATTGATTGATGTCTAGCAAGTAAGAACACCTTTTACGGAACCACTGGATGTTCCTAAATGTCCTCTTGCCTAACTGTTAGAAAACTGTTTCTAATTTCCTTTTCTTAGTGGCCATAAATGTGAAAGAACCAGAATACCTATGGAGGACCAAGAAGAGGTACAGTCCCTGTGGCCAAATCATTGTTAGGGAAGTAGGAGAAAGGTAATTATGAGAGTCTGTACTCCAATGATCAAATGCAGAGGTTGCTAACAGATGGAATGCAGCCACATCTGGCTTCCGAAAACGTTTTCTTTGTTCCATGTAAGTGCTGAAAAATACCAGTTAAATGTAAGGCTTATAGCTATAAAGATACAATATTTCTCAAACTGTATTCTGTAGAACTTGTTTATCAGGATAGATTAATATTTTTTTCTGAGAAAATCAAACTATCCCATTGTTTAAAAAGGTTTAGGGAAGAATTAATGTGATCCCACTATTTTGTAGATTTAAAACACATAATCATTTAATTAAGGACTCCAATAATTATTATAGTAAAAATACCTTTAACTGTTTCCAAATTATGTCTAATGCTGAGATCCTTTTCAAGAAAAAATTGCTAACATGGATGCTGCACAATTTGGGAAAATATCAGCTGATAATTTGGAGATGGACAGGTGATAGCAGGAGAATAGGAGAAGAGGACACAGGCAATATGAAGGTGCAGGGGCAGAAGCATCAGTTCAGACAGCAGCAACTAAAGTAATGAAGATGAATAAAACACTATAAGCATCAGAAATAGTGGCAGTATAAGTGATAGTAGAAACTGTATAAAGGGAGGATTCTGGGGGTTTTGCTATCCCAGGAATGCAACTGAGTGGGGACTTGGTAACGAGTGACACTGTGATTGCCACCCAAAGCTATGATTGCTCTCTAGGCTTATATGCTCCCAGAAAATGATGCCCACTCTAATGTTTGACATTGTCACCATATTCAAGGAAGGCACAATAACATACTTGTTAAAAGCATGGCCTCTGGCGGCATATTGTATGGTTGCAAATTCTGGCTCCACTAATTATAAGCTGTGTAACTTTGGTCAAGTTCTTAAAGCTGTCTCTGTTTCAGTATCCTCATTTGTAAGATGGGGCTAATCATGGTACCTAATTCAGTTTTATTGAAAAACTAAATGATATAATACATGAAAGCATCTTAGATCAGTGTCTATTATATGGATATCCTTCAGGGAAAGTTGAATATTGTCATTCTTAATATTGTTATTATTTTCGGTACTATTTGTGATGAATAATATTAAGTGTCAACTTGACTGAATTGGAAGTTGCCTACATGGCTACTAAAGTATTGTTTCTGGGTGTGTCTGTGAGGGTGTTACCAGAGAAGACTGACATTTGAGCCAGTAGACTGGGATAGGAAGACCCACCCTCAATGTGAGTGGACACCATCCAATCGGCTGCTAGCATTGCTAGAACAAAGCAGGCAGAAGATGAGATAACCTTGCTTGCTGAGTTTTTGGACTTCCTTCTTTTTCCTGTGCTGGATGCTTCCTTCTGCTCCTCCTGCCCTTGAACATAAGACTCCAGGTTCCTTGGCCTTTGGACTCTGGGAATTGCATCAATGGCTTCCAAGGCTTCTTGGGCCTTTGGCTGCAGACTGAAGGATGCACTGTCAGCTTCCCTGGTTTTGCCACAGAATAAAAGCTGCACTTTGGGCTTCCCTGGTTTTGAGGGTTTCAGACTCAGACTGAGCCACTACTGGCTTCTTTCTTCCCCAGATTGTGGGACTTTGCCAGCTAATCATGTGAGCCAAGTCTCCCTAATACATTTTATTTTATATATACATATATTTTATTAGTTCTGTCTCTCTGCAGAATACTGATTAATATACTATAATTTCAAAGGGTGCTTATGTTCTCAAACAAAAAATCAAAAAACAACACAACAGTGGCCAGGAAGAATAATCATAAACTCCCTTGACAAAACTTTATTTTGCGATCAATAACACATTCTATCACAAAATTTATTTTGACCTTGGCCTCCAGAATTATTTGTTGTCATTCTTAATTTTAAGCTAGCCCTGGCTTGTAAAAACTGTAGATAAGTAAGTCAGTTTTTAAAAAATCATTGTTAAATACCACCAGAAAGGGGTGGCACATTTTCTCCTGGCTATGTGCACTTCTATGCTTCTTCTATATCCTGCAAATTGACCTTATCTTGTCAATTAACTATTCAAGATAGACTTCTAATGCTTATGGGAAACTTATATTCTGTATAGTGTTATATGACAATGAATAAGAGCCTACAGCAAAATTCTAATGTAGCTACTTATCATTAAGTTGGAAGGGTAATAACAAATAATATGAACTCAGTAGTTATTCTACCACATTACAGACTGCACATTTAGCTTCTTTGCTTAACCAGTTACATTTATATGTTTCCTTAACTATCTCCCATAAGAGACTTCAGCGGAAAGGTTTTGAAAACTAATGTAAATTAATAATACTAGATAACTTTTATATGGTATGAGTTATTTGAAGTATTCTGTTTCTGAAGTCTTCTTGCATTGGTTGATTTGCTTCTAAATGCATAACTCCAATGGGGTTAATGGAAATTGAAAACTCATTGTGTTACTTTCTGGATGTCATTACACAATCTGAGAGAAACTGCTAAGAGGTCAGTAGTATCCGCATGAGAACAGGACGAAAACATTCATTTGCTTCATGACCAATGTTTTTTTTTGTTTGTTTGTTTGGTTGGTTTTTTTGTTGTTTTTTTATTATACTTTAAGTTCTAGGGTACATGTGCATAACGTGCAGGTTTGTTACATATGTATACTTGTGCCATGCTGGTGTGCTGCACCCATCAACTCGTCAGCACCCACCAATTCATCATTTATATCAGGTATAACTCCCAATGCACTCCCTCCCCCCTCCCCATGATAGGCCCCGACGTATGATGTTCCCCTTCCCGAGTCCAAGTGATCTCATTGTTCAGTTCCCACCTATGAGTGAGAACATGCGGTGTTTGGTTTTCTGTTCTTGTGATAGTTTGCTAAGAATGATGGTTTCCAGCTGCATCCATGTCCCTACAAAGGACGCAAACTCATCCTTTTTTATGGCTGCATAATATTCCATGGTGTATATGTGCCACATTTTTTTAATCCAGTCTGTCACAGATGGACATTTGGGCTGATTCCAAGTCTTTGCTATTGTGAATAGTGCCGCAATAAACATACGTGTGCATGCATCTTTATAGCAGCATGATTTATAATCCTTTGGGTATATACCCAGTAGTGGGATGGCTGGGTCATATGGTATATCTAGTTCTAGATCCTTGAGGAATTGCCATACTGTTTTCCATAATGGTTGAACTAGTTTACAATCCCACCAACAGTGTAAAAGTGTTCCTATTTCTCCACAACCTCTCCAGCACCTGTTGTTTCCTGACTTTTCAATGATTGCCATTCTAACTGGTGTGAGATGGTATCTCATTGTGGTTTTGATTTGCATTTCTCTGATGGCCAGTGATGATGAGCATTTTTTCATGTGTCTGTTGGCTGTATGAATGTCTTCTTTTGAGAAATGTCTGTTCATATCCTTTGGCCACTTTTTGATGGGGTTGTTTGTTTTTTTCTTGTATATTTGTTTGAGTTCTTTGTAGGTTCTGGATATTAGCCCTTTGTCAGATGAGTAGATTGCAAAAATTCTCTCCGATTCTGTAGGTTGTGTGTTCACTCTCATGGTAGTTTCTTTTGCTGTGCAGAAGCTCTTTAGTTTAATTAGATCCCATTTGTCAATTTTGGCTTTTGCTGTCATTGCTTTTGGTGTTTTAGACATGAAGTCCTTGCCCATGCCTATGTCCTGAATGGTACTACCTAGGTTTTCTTCTAGGGTTTTTATGGTATTAGGTCTAACATTTAAGTCTCTAATCCATCTTGAATTAATTTTCGTATAAGGAGTAAGGAAAGGATCCAGTTTCAGCTTTCTACTTATGGCTAGCCAATTTTCCCAGCACCATTTATTAAATAGGGAATTCTTTCCCTATTTCTTGTTTCTCTCAGGTTTGTCAAAGATCAGATGGCTGTAGATGTGTGGTATTATTTCTGAGGACTCTGTTCTGTTCCATTGGTCTATATCTCTGTTTTGGTACCAGTACCATGCTGTTTTGGTTACTGTAGCCTTGTAGTATAGTTTGAAGTCAGGTAGCGTGATGCCTCCAGCTTTGCCCTTTTGACTTAGGATTGTCTTGGCAATGCGGGCTCTTTTTTGGTTCCATATGAACTTTAAAGCAGTTTTTTCCAATTCTGTGAAGAAACTCATTGGTAGCTTGATGGGGATGGCATTGAATCTATAAATAACCTTGGGCAGTATGGCCATTTTCACGATATTGATTCTTCCTATCCATGAGCATGGTATGATCTTCCATTTGTTTGTGTCCTCTTTTATTTCACTGAGCAGTGGTTTGTAGTTCTCCTTGAAGAGGTCCTTTACATCCCTTGTAAGTTGGATTCCTAGGTATTTTATTCTCTTTGAAGCAATTGTGAATGGAAGTTCATTCCTGATTTGGCTCTGTTTGTCTGTTACTGGTGTATAAGAATGCTTGTGATTTTTGCACATTAATTTTCTATCCTGAGACTTTGCTGAAGTTGCTTATCAGCTTAAGGAAATTTTGGGCTGAGACAATGGAGTTTTCTAAATATACAATCATGTCATCTGCAAACAGGGACAGTTTGACTTCTTCTTTTCCTAACTGGATACGCTTTATTTCTTTCTCTTGCCTGATTGCCCTAGCCAGAACTTCCAACACTATGTTGAATAGGAGTCATGAGAGAGGGCATCCCTGTCTTGTGCCAGTTTTCAAAGGGAATTTTTCCAGTTTTTGCCCATTCAGTATGATATTGGCTGTGGGTTTGTCATAAATAGCTCTTATTATTTTGAGGTACGTTCCATCAATATCGCATTTATTGAGCGTTTTTAGCATGAAGGGCTGTTGAATTTTGTCAAAAGCCTTTTCTGCACCTATTGAGATAATCATGTGGTTCTTGTCTTTGGTTCTGTTTATATGTTGGATTACATTTATTGATTTGCGAATGTTCAACCAGCCTTGCATCCCAGGGATGAAGCCCACTTGATCATGGTGGATAAGCTTTTTGATGTGCTGCTGAATCCGGTTTGCCAGTATTTTATTGAGGATTTTTGCATCGATGTTCATCAGGGATATTGGTCTAAAATTTTCTCTTTTTTTTTGTGTCCCTGCCAGGCTTTGGTATCAGGATGATGTTGGCCTCATAAAATGAGTTAGGGAGGATTCCCTCTTTTTCTATCGATTGGAATAGTTTCAGAAGGAATGATACCAGCTCCTCCTTGTACCTCTTGTAGAATTCAGCTGTGAATCCACCTGGTCCTGGACTTTTTTTGGTTGGTAGGCTATTAATTATTGCCTCAATTTCAGAGGCTGCTATTGGTCTATTCAGGGATTCAACTTCTTCCTGGTTTAGTCTTGGAAGAGTGTAAGTGTCCAGGAAATTATCCATTTCTTCTAGATTTTCTAGTTGATTTGCATAGAGGTGTTTATAGTATTGTCTGATGGTAGTTTGTATTTCTGTGGGGTCGGTGGTGATATCCCCTTTATCATTTTTTATTGCATCTATTTGATTCTTCTCTCTTTTCTTCTTTATTAGTCTTGCTAGCAGTCTGTCAATTTTGTTGATTTTTTCAAAAAACCAACTCCTGGATTCATTGATTTTTTGGAGGTTTTTTTGTGTCTCTATCTCCTTCAGTTCTTCTCTGATCTTAGTTATTTCTTGCCTTCTGCTAGCTTTTGAATGTGTTTGCTCTTGCTTCTCCAGTTCTTTTAATTGTGATGTTAGAGTGTCAATTTTAGATCTTTCCAGCTTTCTCTTGTGGGCATTTAGTGCTATAAATTTTCCTCTACACAGTACCTTAAATGTGTCCCAGAGATTCTGGTATGTTGTATATTTGTTCTCATTGGTTTCAAAGAACATCTTTATTTCTGCCTTCATTTTGTTATGTACCCAGTAGTCATTCAGGAGCAGGTTGTTCAGTTTCCATGTAGTTGAGAGGTTTTGATTGAGTTTCTTAGTCCTGAGTTCTAGTTTGATTGCACTGTGGTCTGAGAGACAGCTTGTTATAATTTCTGTTCTTTTACATTTGCTGAGGAGTGCTTTACTTCCAATTATGTGGTCAATTTTGGAATAAGTGTGATGTGGTGCTGAGAAGAATGTATATTCTGTTGATTTGGGGTGGAGAGTTCTATAGATGTCTATTAGGTCTGCTTGCTGCAGAGATGAGTTCAATTCCTGGATATCCTTGTTAACTTTCTGTCTCGTTGATCTGTCTAATGTTGACAGTGGAGTGTTGAAGTCTCCCATTATTATTGTATGGGAGTCTAAGTCTCTTTGTAAGTCTCTAAGGACTTGCTGTATGAATTTGGGTGCTCCTGTATTGGGTGCATATATATTTAGGATAGTTAGCTCTGCCTGTTGAATTGATCCCTTTACCATTATGTAATGGCCTTCTTTGTCTCTTTTGATCTTTGATGGTTTAAAGTCTATTTTATCAGAGACTAGGATTGCAACCCCTGCTTTTTTTTTGTTCTCCATTTGCTTGGTAGATCTTCCTCCATCCCTTTATTTTGAGCCTATGTATGTCTCTGCATGTGAGATGGGTCTCCTGAATACAGCAGACTGATGGGTCTTGACTCTTTATCCAGTTTGCCAGTCTGTGTCTTTTAATTGGAGCATTTAGTCCATTTACATTTAAGGTTAATATTGTTATGTGTGAACTTGATCCTGCCATTATGATATTAACTGGTTATTTTGCTCATTAGTTGATGCAGTTTCTTCCTAGCCTCGATGGTCTTTACATTTTGGCATGTTTTTGCAATGGCTGGTACCGGTTGTTCCTTTCCATGTTTAGGGCTTCCTTCAGGGTCTCTTGTAAGGCAGGCCTGGTGGTGACAAAATCTCTAAGCATTTGCTTATCTGTAAAGGATTTTATTTCTCCTTCACTTATGAAACTTAGTTTGGCTGGATATGAAATTCTGGGTTTAAAATTCTTGTCTTTAAGAATGTTGAATATTGGCCCCCACTCTCTTCTGGCTTGTAGAGTTTCTGCCGAGAGGTCTGCTGTTAGTCTGATGGGCTTCCCTTTGTGGGTTACCCGACCTTTCTCTCTGGCTGCCCTTAAGATTTTTTCCTTCATTTCAACTTTGGTGAATCTGGCAATTATGTGTCTTGGAGTTGCTCTTCTGGAGGAGTATCTTTGTGGTGTTCTCTGTATTTCCTGAATTTGAATGTTGGCCTGCCCTACTAGGTTGGGGAAGTTCTCCTGGATGATATCCTGAAGAGCGTTTTCCAACTTGGTTCCATTTTCCCCCTCACTTTCAGGCACCGCAATCAGATGTAGATTTGGTCTTTTTACATAATCCCATACTTCCTGCAGGCTTTGTTCATTTCTTTTTCTTCTTTTTTCTTTTGGTTTCTCTTCTCGCTTCATTTCATTCATTTGATCCTCAATCGCTGATACTCTTTCTTCCAGTTGATCGAGTTGGTTACTGAAGCTTGTGGATTTGTCACATATTTCTCGTGTCATGGTTTTCATCTCTGTCATTTCGTTTATGACCTTCTCTGCATTAATTATTCTAGCTGTCAATTCTTCCACTCTTTTTTCAAGATTTTTAGTTTCTTTGCGCTGGGTACGTAGTTCCTCCTTTAGCTCTGAGAAGTTTGATGTACTGAAGCTTTCTTCTCTCATCTCATCAAAGTCATTCTCTTTGATCCGTTGCTGGTGATGAGCTGCGCTCCTTTTCAGGGGGAGATGCACTCTTATTTTTTGAATTTCCAGCTTTTCTGCCCTGCTTTTTCCCCATCTTTGTGGTTTTATCTGCCTCTGGTCTTTTATGATGGTGACGTACTGATGGGGTTTTGGTATAGGTGTTCTTCCTGTTTGATAGTTTTCCTTCTGATAGTCAGGACCCTCAGCTGTAGGTCTGTTGGAGATTGTTTGAGGTCCACTCCAGACCCTGTTTGCCTGGTATCAGCAGCAGAGGTTGCAGAAGATAGAATATTGCTGAACAGCGAGTGCACCTGTCTGATTCTTACTTTGGAAGCTTCCTCCCAGGGGTGTACTCCACCTTGTGGGGTGTGGGGTGTCAGACTGCCCCTAGTGGGGGATGTCTCCCAGTTAGGCTACTCACGGGTCAGGGACCCACTTGAGGAGGCAGTCTGTCCCTTCTCAGATCTCAACTTCTGTGTTGGGAGATCCACTGCTCTCTTCAAAGCTGTCAGACAGAGTCGTTTGTGTCTGCACAGGGTTCTGCTGTTTTTTTTTTGTTGTTGTTGCTGTTGTTTAGCTGTGCCCTGTCCCCAGGGGTGGATTCTACAGAGACAGGCAGGTTTCCTTGAGCTGCTGTGAGCTCCACCCAGTTCGAGCTTCCCAGCAGCTTTGTTTACCTACTTAAGCCTCAGCAATGGCGGGGTCCCTCCCCCAGCCTCGCTGCTGCCTTGCGGTTAGATCGCAGACTGCTGTGCTAGCAGTGAGGGAGGCTCCGTGGCCGTGGGACCCTCCAGGCCAGGTGTGGGTATAATCTCCTGGTGTGCCCGTTTGCTTAAAGCACAGTATTGGGGTGGGAGTTACCCGATTTTCCAGGTGTTGTTTGTCTCAGTTCCCCTGGCTAGGAAAAGGGATTCCCTTCCCCCTTGCACTTCCCAGGTGAGGCGATGCCTCGCCCTGCTTCATCTCTTGCTGGTCAGGCTGCAGCAGCTGACCAGCACCGATTGTCCGGCACTTTCTAGTGAGATGACCCCAGTTCCTCAGTTGAAAATGCAGAAATCACCGGTCTTCTGTGTCGCTCGCTCTGGGAGTTGGATACTGGAGCTGTTCCTATTCGGCCATCTTGCTCCGCCCCCTCTCTCCATGACCAATGTTATAGTGATCCTGTGGGAACTCCTTTTTGAAGTTTTAACAATAATAGCTAATTTTATTTGCACTTTCATTTTACTAAGCACTTTATATACATTATTTAATATTTAAATAGCCTTAGGATGCCATGTAAATCATCCTTCACTGGCCTTTTTATTTCTTATTTTATATTGCATTCATAACAAAGTCATGTCAGTTCTAATTCCCAAGTATATACTTTATCCATCTAATTGTCTCAGTCTTCAGTCTCCCTGTACCACTTTAGGTGAAGCCATCATAACATATCACTTGAATTACAAGAATAGCCATCATTTTCTTCAATTGATTTTTCCTAAGATGAACAAAATTCACCTTTGCTTGTTATCAGAAGTCCAGGAGAGGTAGGTAATATGAAAGATAACAAACATGTTATCTGATTCTGCACTCAGTATTAATGTAGACCACCTTTGACACAGCTTTCTCAATGATATGAGCAATCGTTTGTTTTCCATTGATTATTCCAACAGATAGCTTCCATTTCGATATGAAGCTGTCTATAAAGAGAGCTCAAATGTTTTAGGTATAAAAGAAGATAAGAAATCTGTTGTTTAAATACGCTTCACCACCCAGGAAAAAAAAAAAAAAACTGATTACAATTGATTCATTGCCACTGTCACAAACCTATTTGCTGATAGGGACCATTAAGTTTTGATAGTTTTATAAGACATCTGCACTAACACCTATGCTAATGTGTTTCTACTCTATCTATTCTTCACTGTTTCTGTTACATAGATCAAAATGTACAAGCATAGCACAAAATGATAATGCCAGTAATCTCCGAGACCAACAAGAGTAGATAATTCATAAAGTCAAAATTATCTTTTTTGTAATAAGAAGACTCCTTTTTTATTTATTTCTTTTTTGTTTGTTTGTTTATTTTCTTTTCTTGTTGAAAACCCCTGTTAAGCACATCTGAGTATGGGATCTTTTTGAAGTTAATGGGAATTGTAGGCTTGGTTTAGCTCCATGGGGTATAAAGAAAGATCAAAATAAGAGTCCTACTCTCATAGCAGAAAACACCATAACAACCCTCGCTGTGCAATTATTAAGTACTGCTTTCTTTTTTGTTGTTTATTTTGAAGTGATGGCACAAACTGTCAAGGAAGAAGATTTTGTGACCAGCTGCTTTTCAACATGGAATCTACTGGAAGAAACAGATGTAGAATCTGTCACTGAATGAAAGGGCACAAGACTGGTTTAAATTAATCTACATTTCACTGCAGGTTTTCAAACTGGAATTAGATAATATATTTGAACTATTAGAGAAATTAAGTCATATAATATGACTTATAGCACTCAATGTTTTACTACCTGTATTTATTTAATTCTTTCATATGTTTTTGCCTTTACTACCTCTTTTAAATTCTAGACATTTTATGTCAAGGAATCTGAGAGTTTTTTTAACTGTTGATTATTTGTTTTATTTTAAAATATGTAATTAACAAATAAAAACTGTATCTATTCAAGGTACACAACGTGATGATTTGATATTTGATATATGTATACATTATGTAGTAATTACCACAGTTAAATTAACCAACACATTTATCTCCTCTTTCAATTTTATGTATTCCAAGTGTGCCTAAGGACTGAAACAAGTCCCTAGTTAATGCCTCACCTAATCTTCTAAGAGGTCACCAGTATCCTTTACAACTCTCCTCAAAATCTCTTAAGTCTTCCATCCCTATCTCCCCCTCTTTTGCCATGGGATCTCTCCTGCTACTTCACAAAAGAAACAGAAACATCCAAGTACAAATTTCTCTCTCTCTTCTCTCTCTGACCCCATTCCCCTCCACTTTTCTCTTCGTCTCCTTTGTTGCTTTTCCCTCCGCCTGCATGTTGCATAACATGGAGACCTTTTTAGTCTTTTTGAGAATTAGAATACAGTACTTGACCCTATAATGGACCTGGCTTCATCCAGAAGTAGCTAATAGATTTTTCATGTGGAAAGTCCAACTGAAGGGCTGAGAGTGTTGCTGCTGAGGTAGCTGAGTAATTGTTTATCATGAAATACCATAAGTCTGTTTTTATTATTGAATCTTGCAGGGAAAGGGGCAAAAAGTCCCTCTTGGGAAGGGCACGGTGGCTCACGCCTGTAATCCCAGCACTCTGGGAGGCCGAGGTGGGTGGATCATGAGGTCAGGAGATCCAGACCACCCTGGCTAACATGGTGAAACCCCGTCTCTACTAAAAACACAAAAAATTAGCCGGGCGTGGTGGTGGGTGCCTGTAGTCCCACCTATTCAGTAGGCTGAGGACTTTCAAAGGGTGCTTATGGAGAGCTCCCGGAGGCGGAGCTTGCAGTGAGCCTAGATCACACCACTGCACTACAGCTCAGGCAACAGAGAGAAACTCCATCTCAAAAAATAAATAAATAGGTCGGGCGCGGTGGCTCACACCTGTAATCCCAGCACTTTGGGAGGCCGAGGCGAGTGGATCACGAGGTCAGGAGATCGAGACCATCTTGGCTAACATAGTGAAACCCCGTCTCTACTAAAAATACAAAAAAATTAGCCGGGCCTAGTGGCGGGTGCCTGTAGTCCCAGCTACTGGGGAGGCTGAGGCAGGAGAATGGTGTGAACCCGGGAGGCGGAGCTTGCAGTGAGCCGAGATGGCACCACTGCACTCCAGCCTGGGCGACAGAGCGAGACTCCATCTCAAAATAAATAAATAAATAAATAAATAAATAAATAAATAAATAAATAAATAAAAGTACCTCTTACCATTTCCCAAAAGTGTATTTTAATCTGAAGATATAGTGCGTAGGCACTTTATAAAGTGATATTTACTTCGCTAATACCTGGTATTCAATATTGGACTCTCCAGACAGAAAAAAAATATACATTTTAATTTTTTAAATCATTTACCATGTTTTCACTAGCGTTCCTTTTTTTTCCTCAAACTGGCATGTAACTTGTGAAAGCGATTTTTGTGCTTCTTTCCTGATAAAAGCCAGCATATTTTATCTTCTAAAAGTATATGATTTGGACTTTCAAAGGGTAAAATGATACAAGTTAAACGGCAACTTTCACCTCAGAACTAATGATAGGTGTCGTAGACAAAAGAAAGCAAAGACTTCAGAGTGGGGCTTAGGTCACAGAATATTAGAGCTAGAAAGGAATTTAGAGATAATTTAATACAAACCCCTCATTTTGCAGAGGAAGACACCTCTGAAACTTGAAATTCCATAGAATGCTGAGAAAAAAAAGTGCATTGTAGGTAGGATCAAGGCTTCACTTCCCCTTTCATTGCCTTTTGCCCATCACATGAGTCCCCAAAAAAAATTATTGTGAAAGAAGTAAATAAATGTGCATTGTCAATTCTTATTAAATTAAAGCTTAAAAAAATCACTAAAAGAGTACCAAATTGTGCCTTAATTATATTTCTGATATTAATATTTAATCAGCTTTTGAAAACGTTAATGACACATATTTAAAATATACAAATATTAAGAATCAGGAAAAACACAGTACCTAGCGTTGAGTTATTTTTTAAAAAAATTAAAATAGGACCTAGGCTGTATCAGAGACGTTTTTCTTGTGTGGTTGTGTTTTTGGCTTTTTTTTCTCTTGCTATAAACTCAACTCAAAAATGAGTTGTCTGATGTACAAAATATGATATATGACTTAAAACAGCTAAAATAGTAGAAATTAAGCACATTTAAACCTCTCAGATGCTATAACAATGATGAATGGTAACCTACAGAGTGCTGCTGAATCATCCTGCATTTTATCTGTGATACTGTAGGTCTCATCTACAGATACACTGATCTTCACTCTGCTCCAACAGATTTGGTTATCTAATTTCAGCTTTTGAACATTGACTTGGTATTTCAAAGTCATTGCTTATTTTTTAAAAGCATATACGAAGTTTGCCAACAATTCTGTTGATTACTCTTCTGTCACCTTTCTTGTCTCATGAATCACAGGCAGGAGATATGTCTCATGAATCTTAGTCATATTGTGAATAAAATAAACCATTAATTTCAAGTGAGGGAAATGAAGAAATGTTTTTGTGGCAGTGTTAAAAGCTGCAATAGAATGTGTGAACATATTGATTCATTCATTTATTTATTCATTCAAAAACTAGCCAGTATTTATTAGGACAGTAATCTAGGCATTGAGGATATAGTGGTGAGTAAAACAGATACAGGCCCAGTACGCTAGTATGTACATTCTAGTTGGCACAGGAAATACAGCAGTCTTGCCTTAGGGATGAAGCACTGTTGGCAGAGAAGTAAAATAAAGGAAAGAGTCATGTGTGATGGAGTTTGGTTTAAGATTTTTGGTGGCTCAGAATGGGCCAGTCAGTACCCTCCTGGGTGAGGAAGATGGAGATAAATGAAGATCGTATCTTCCCTTTTTGAAACTACTGTTTTTACATTGTGAGCTCCTACTCATCTTTCAAAATCTGGCTGTAACATCTCCTTGTTAGGAAGCCATTTTAACTAAACACTTCAGACAGCAGATAGGAAAAGAATTTAAGAAGGTATTATCAGATTTTACTTAGATTCCAGACATGTTCCTGATTCCTCCCCATCTTGTGCCCGATCTGCTTCCTAATATCTATTCAGAATGACTCAACTGTGTAGTCTGCTTGGAGATTGTGTCTCCACTCTACTGACTCAAGATACCTTCAAAAATGGTAGTTACTAGCTAGACTAATAAAGAAATAAAGAGAGAAGATCCAGATAAACACTCAGAAATGACAAAGGGAACAATACCAGTGACCTCATAGTGAGACAAAAAAACCTGAGACTAATATGAATACCTTTATCAGATAAATTGAAAAAACATAGAAGAAATGGATAAATACCTGGAAACACACAACCTCCAAAGAATAAACCAGAGGAAATGGAATCCTTGTACAGAATGATAATTAGTTCCAAAATTGAATAAGTAATAAAAAACCTAACAACCAGAAAAAGCCTAGGACTAGATGGACTCATAGCTGAATTCTATCAGATATATAAATAGGAGCTGGCACATTTCTACTGAAACTATTCCAAAACATTGAAGAGGGACTCCTCCTTACATCATTCTATGAGGTCAGCATCATCCTGATACCAAAACCTGGCTGAGAGAGAGCAAAAAAAAAAAAAAAAAAAAAAAAAAAAAAAAAAAAAAAAAAAAAAAAGAAAGAAAGAAAATATCAGGCCAATATCCTTGATGAACATACCTGCAAATATCCTCAACAAAATACTAGCCAACCAAATCCAGCAGAACATACAAAAGCTAATTCACCACAATAAATTAAGCTTTATCCCTTGGATGGAAGATGAATTAAACATATGCAAATCAACAAATGTATTTCATCACAAAACAGACCTTAAAACAAAATCTATATGAGCATCTCAGTAGTCACAGAAAAGACTTTCAATAAAATTCAATATCCCTTCATGTTAAAGCCCTCAACAAACTAGGCATTGAAGGAACATACCTCAAAATAATATGAACCATCTATGACGCATCCACATTCAACATCATACTGAATGGACAAAAGCTGGAAGCATTCACCTTGAGATTCAGAACAAGACAAGAATGCCCACTCTCACCACTCCTATTCAACAGAGTACTGGAAGTTCTTGCTAGAGCAACCAGGCAAAACAAAGAAACAAAAGCTGTGCAAATAGGAAGAGAAGAAGTCAAACTATGCATGTTTTCAGATGACATGGTTCTACACCTAGAAAACCCCATAGTCTCTGCCCAAAAACTCCTTGATTTGATAAATAACCTTAGCAAAGTTTCAGGATACAAAATCAATGTGAAATAATCAGTAATATTTCTATACACCAATAACGTCCAAGTTGAGAGCCAAATCAAGAACACAATACCATTCATAATAGCCATAGAAAGAATAAAATATCTAGGAATACAGATAACCAGAGAGGTGAAAGATCTCTATAAGAAGAATGATAAAACACTCCTCAAAAAAATCAGAGATGATGCAAACAAATGGAAAAATATTCCATACTTATGGATAGCAAGAATCAATATTGTTAAAATGGCCACACTTTCAAAAGCTATCTACAGATTCAATGCTATTCCTATCAAACTAACAATGACATTCTTCACAGAATTAGAAAAACTATTTTAGAATTCATATGGAACCAAAAAAGGGCCCAAATAGCCAAGGCAATCCTAAGCAAAATAAAGTTGGAGGCATCTCGTTACCCAACTTCAAACTACACAACAAGGCTACAGTAATTAAAAAAGCAAAACAAAACATGGTGTTGACACAAAAACAGGCACATAGACCAACAGAACAGAAAAGGGATCCCAGAAATATTGCTGCATACCTAAAGTCATCTGATCTTTGACAAAGTCAACAAAAGCAAGCAATGGGGATAATAATTCTTATTCAATAAATGGTGCTGGGATAACTGGTTTATCACATGTAGAAGACTGAAACTGGAGCCCTTTCTTTCAGTATATACAAAAATCAACTCAAGATCCATTTAAGACTTAAATGTAAAACTTTAAACTACAGAAATTCTAGAAGAAAACCTAGAAAATTCTATCTGGACATATAACCTGGCAAATATTTCATGACAAATACCCCAAAAGCAATTGTAAGAAAAGCAAAAATTGACAAATGGAATCTAGTTAAACTTAAGAGCTTCTGCCCAACAAAATAAACTATCAACTGAGTAAACAATCTACAGTATGGGAGAAACTATTTGCAAACTATGAATCTGACAAAGTCTGATATTCAAACTCTATAAGAAACTTGAATGAATTAACAAGAAAAAACAAGCCCATTAAAAAAGCGAGTAAAGACATTAGTAGTCACTTTTTAAAAGAAGACATACATGTGAACAGAAACTACATGAAAAAAAAAATGCTTAACATCTCTAATCATTAGAGAAATGCAAATCAAAGTCATGAGATACCATCTCATACCAGTGAGGAAGGCTAGTATTAAAAAGTCAAAAAATAACAGAAGCTAGAGAAGTTGGGGAAAAAAGGGAATGCTTATACATTGTTGATGGGAATGTAAATTAGTTCAAACCTTTTGGAAGACAGTGTGGTGATTTCTCAAATACCTAAAAACAGAACTACCATTTGACTCAACTATCCCATTACTGGATATATACCCAAAGGAATAAAAATCATTCTATCATAAAGGCACCTGCATGCATATGTTCATTGCAGCACTAATCACAAAAGCAAAGAAATAGAATCATCTCAAATGTCCATCAATGTAGCCTGGATTTTTAAAAATGTGGTAAATATATACCATTGAATACTATATAGTCAAAAGGGAATGAGATTATGTCCTTTGCAGCAACATTAATGGTGTTGGAGGCCATTATCCTAAGTGAACTAATGCAGAAACAGAAAACCAAATACCACGTGTTCTCACTTATATGTGGTAGCTACATACTGGAACATGTCTCAAAATAATAAGAGCTATTTATGACAAATCCACAGCCAATATCATACTGAATGGGCAAAAGCTGGAAGCATTCCCTTTGAAAATGAGCACAGGACAAGGATGCCCTCTCTCACCACTCCTATTCAACATTCTATTGGAAGTTCTGTCCAGGGCAATTAGGCAAGAGAAAGAAATAAAAGGTACGCAAATAGGAAGAGAGGGAGTCAAATTGTCTCTGTTTGCAGACGACATAATTCTATGTTTAGAAAACTCCATCATATCAGCCCTGCTGTGGCTCTGACTATTATATTTTCTCAAGTTGATATCAGCCTCCAAGACAAGCAGATAGAGGCTCATGATTGTTTCCCTTTGGGGTTTCCGTCCAAGCTGCTCTATTTGATATCTTTTCTTTTGGGATTTTTGCTTGAAGATACTGTGCTTTATTTTCAGAAATGAAGTCTTCAGCACCAGATATTTTAATCTAAGAAAACTCTTGGAATATCAGGAGTATTTGACATATTTTATCACTGTCTCCCACTTGAAACACTTTTTCCGCATTGCTGCCAAAATGCTACGCTTTCTGATTTTGAATCTATATCAATGCGTGCTCTATCTCAGCTACCTTTTGTGCTATATCTTCTGGACACTTCTTTTCATATTGTCAATCAACATCTGAAGGTAAATTTCACAAATGGCACTTGGAATTTTCTGAATGAGAGATTGAATATTCATTTATGAAACTAAACAATTTTATTCCAATTCATAAGATAGTCCTTTTATTCCAAAAGGTTATCTCTGGCAAAAGCACCAAAAGAAGTTCAACAATTTTACCATTATATTTGTTATTTAGTTACTTAATATTTTATATTACCTATCCCATAACCGATATGTTTACCCATGATTACATAAAAGTAATTTTCTGTTTCATAAATCTGTGTTTTATTTCTTTATTTCCCTTCTTGAGCATTCTGAAAGTTTGCTACCTGCCATTTTAAGTAATATTTTTGTTTGTTTGAACACTTAATTATTCTCTACCTTTGGTTTCTTTCCTTATTTACCATTTAAAAAGTTACTAAAGGAGCATATGCTTGTTGTATCAAGTGAAATTACATAGAGATTTATAAAGTGAAGTAAATAGTCTCCTCTTCCTTCTCTAAATCCATCTCTACCTCCCAATCCCACACTCTGATGTAGTAACCAATATTAAAAATTGAATATTATATACAATATTAACAGTTAAGTGTATACACAAACTTTATAAGGATAATATTTTTTGAAATAACTCCGATTGTGCTTCTCTTTTCAGTAGCCCATTATTTTTCCATCATCATTACCAATGAGAAGAAAAAGGTTAAATGCAGCAGTGGGAAGAAAGAAAATAAGATTTTTAAGACGGTCATCACAGTTGGAGAGAGAAACTAATTGATGCCAACTCTAGTTCCTAAAGGAAAATCTTGGATAGTACAGAAAGCTAGGGATAAGTGAGAGAAGATCCTCCTGATTTCTCCATACAGACAAGATTGGCATGGCAGGGATTTCTGTGTTTCCCATGGGCCTACATTTGGCTCTAGAAGAAGAGTGGCACAGAGATTCTTGCCTCCTTACCTTCTTTACTACCTTTAAGAAGTGACTTGGTAGGACAACCTTGCCCCATAAGAAGGCTTTGAGGTGAATCTTATTCGTGGTGAAGTGGGGCAGTAGACATGCTTCTGTAGACTCCCTGATATTGAGACTCTGTGGGGAGGGTATGGAGCTGGATACCCAATGTCATTACCAGTGCCCATGATTGCAACATCAGTGACATATCACCAGTGCCTAAAACAAACCTGCCTGGGAATAGTAACAGAACAAATCTCAAGATTTATTATTTATGCATATCAGCAGCAGATGGCATTTTGATGCCCAGAGAGAAAATTAAGTCAATTAATTTTATTACGTCAGAAATCTGTGAAGTCCTAGAAGATAGGGTGTACACACATGTACCCCCTCCTCCATCACCATGAGGACATGTAAACTTTCATCAACACACAGATGCTGGCACTGCAAGAAGGACATAATTCTGAAAGTGTCAACATTTATTGTGAAGAGTAACCTAAAAAAGTCAGTTCTTCATGTTCATGTATGCACATGGGAAAATCACTCAAATGCTCTTTCCCTCAGTTTCTTTGAGTATAAAAGGAGTTATAATAATAGTCTCATAAGATTACTGTGAAAATTAAATGAATTATACATGTAAAGCATTTAGAATACTACCTGGTACATATTAAAAACTATAGCTCTATATGTGTTACTTATAATGAAATTGGAATAGACATGGATGCCTTTGTTTGGCAGAAATTATCATTTTCCACCAAACTCTATCTTTTCTACTACACAGTAGAATAAAGACTATGGATTAGATCAGTTATAGAAGCTAAAATTCTTTGGCAATCTACGTTGTAGTGTGTGTGTGTGTGTGTGTGTGTGTGTATGTGTGTGTGTATATATATATATAGTGTACATATGTAAGTAACTTTTTTCTTTTTCTGTCTCAAGAAATGGGATCTTTCTTAATTTCTACAGATATTTCAAATTTATTAACATACCAGGACTTAGTAAATATGATTGACGACATTATTATTTTTCATGAGTCCATAAATTTTAATCATATTTCCTTTTGCCTTTGTCTCCAGATAATCAAGTCCTAATATTTTTAATCTATACTTATCATTCAATATATGTTGCCACAGCTGTTGGAGGAAACTATGATAATAAGATGTGGTAAATTCTAGCTTATGTTTACGACTAGACGAATAAGGATAATCTTAACTAAGAGCAGTTACTCTAGACACAGAGAAGTTAAAAATGATCAAAGGCCATTCCTGTTCCAATTCTTGTTAGTACAGTATTTGAACACTGACTTGCTAGGATACATTGCTTCATTAATTAGAAAAAGATGAGCTGTTAGATTTTTATCTGAAAATCAGTGTCAATTGATACACATTAATTTTACAAAAGGACAGCAGCAATAATTGACAGCTTTATTGTTTAGGAACAGAATTCCCTATAAAAACCTTAAAAATGCAGAGGTTGGTCACAAACAATACATTTTTTCAAAGTAAATTTGTGTTTTTGTTTTTTGTTTTTTCAAATTTAGCTATAGCAAGTTGAAAAATTTTTAGGGAGCTCAAAGTTTATTTAGTGGTGGACTGCAGAATAGATGGTCATAAGACTTTGGAACGTGATCACCAGGATTCTGCCAGTATTTTTAGGAAGTGGTCTGTCCAGACATGTAAAATAGACACCTCTTATATAGAAGCTCTGAGTGGTAAGAAGATAATTTGGGGACTTCACAGGAAACTTAGAAAATGTGTTTGTGGAACAGAACATCACATTGATTTCTGAATGGTCCCTTGGACGCTGTGATTTTGTTAAGTGATTTAAGCAAAAAGAATTAAATAGCATATTGAGTTTATTTGCTATTCAGCATTTCCATTAGTCTCTACTTTCCATAGCTCTTACAACACTGCAGATTTTTTTTTTTTTTGCACAAGTAATTCATGTCAATTACAGAAACTTCATAACTCCTTCATATTATTACCAAATCGCAGATATTTAATGATAATAACTGCTAACAGTTTTTGAGCCCTCACCATAGCCAGGCACTATTCTGTTTAATTTATATACATTATATCATTTAATCTTTAATCTTATAACAACTGTATGAGGTGGAATACTGTTATTGTTTCCATTTTATAGATGTGGAAAACAAAGGGCAGAATGATTGAGTCATGATCCTCAGGTTGCACACGTGGGGTGTTGTGCTGATCCACTAAATTTGTAATTAAAGTTGTTTTTAGGCTTGATTTTCTAGGTTTTAGTTAGATAGAAAATCAGAAACACTTGACAGTTCACGTGGGAGAGAAAAGAAAAGGCATGTGGCGGGGAGGGGTTCCATGTATGCCTGTGATTTTTCTTTTTCCCTTCTATTTTTTAGGAGGTGACATAGTATTAGAGATGTAAGGAGTCTGGGCTCCAGGGTCTGAGCTTTGAATCTGGGCTGCACCACTTATCTGGTTGGGAAAATTACTTCAGTTCTCAGAACTTCTGTTTTTTTTTTCATCTGTAAAACAGAAACAAGTTGTGTTGACTTCACAGGGTTGTTATGGTAGTTAAATAGTGATTAAATGGCATCCTTCCATAAGTCCCTCAGCTTTAAATATATTGATTATTATTATTACTATTTTGTCATTCAACCTGTGCCCCCACTAACTGGGCAATAGTTTCCTAACTCCTTTACTTGGGGCATATATTCACCTATCCATTTTGAGTATTGCTGTGAGCCCAGTGTAATTACCCAGAACTCCCTTACATCATATCACTATCCTACTAGAGAAATTATATCGTAGAACGGGGGCCTTCAGAACACGAAATTTAGAGTCCTGTAAACTTGCCCCTGAATCCTAGAGTAGCAGTTGGGTAAGCAGCCTTTAGCACAGCAGCCATCAGACCGTAGGCAGGAAAGAGTTATTACATTTACAGAACAAAATGCAAACACTTTTAGAAGAAAAACTGCAACAGTGAGTTTCTCCTATAGGCTGTCACTAGTGTGAGTTTTCATGGCCTCAGCAAGCAGATAACAAAAAGTCAATAAAAATAAATGATAGACATACGTGAATAAATTTATATAACAAAATCACAAATGTGGAACGCAAGATATGTTTTCAATATCTACCCTTGATGTTAAAAGAGATTTGTGAAGGCATAATTGAAATTCAGTAAGTAAAGCCTTTTGAGTAATGAGGAAAATTTACCCCTTTCTTGCCTAGGAATCTTAGACATGGACTGCATGAAACAAACATGGCCATCATGTTAAATGCAATGCTATTTATATAATCCTTATGTCCATGTAAGCACTGAAATAAAAGCATAAACTAAATTTTTTTCTGTATAACGAGGAATACAGAGGGCAATATAAACAAACCAATTGGCTAAATAGAACTCTAATGAGATAAAATGAAATCACAATAATTAGCTGTACTCACAGATCAATGATTTTCCACATAAAATTATGACCTGCTTAAAATGGAGCATCTGCACAGTTTCTCTCTGAAGAAAGAAAATGACACATTTCATTACTGCCTCATTTTCTTGGAGTAGAAGTATGACCTTAAAAACCTAACCTTTTAAATGAACCGTCCCTGAAGAAAATTTGAAGTGGTAGGTTTTAATCAGCTAAAAGAGGTAAAAAAATAAATGTTGGGTGACTTATAAGCAGTGTCAGATAGAGATTTTATATATTTTTGTTAGAATTGTGAAGCCAATAGATATACGAGTATACCTGCGGGCAAAGTCTCTAATACCTACTGTTGTTCATAATTATGCCCTGAACATACATCCGGGCTAAATCAGTGTGGGAAGGCAACTGATTCTTATTTTATGTCTAACATGGTCCTTAGCACTTGTGTCTCAGAAACTAAATCTGATCTTCTATCCCTTGCCCAAGATTCACTAACCCCTCTCTTCCCTCTACCCTATCCAGGTCTGTATTTAGTCAGCCTCTTTGACTACTGCCCACTCTCAGTGAGGCTCTTGTAATCAGGGAACAAAAAGTGAAAGAAATGACAATCTTCTCAAAACTTCTGTATGTCTTGGTTGTTGCCTAGTAATTTGACTCCAGAGACTTTCTAGATATGACCATTTGGTGGTAAACGTCCTTGCCATAAGACAGGATACAGATCTCAGATGGAATTTATATCTGGCTGGTATAAAAACAATTATGTTAAAAATCATATTTCTAAGTAGAAGACAAATTGAAAAATAAGTGTATAACCTGGTAATAGAAAAGTTAATTTTAACTCATGCCAACAATAAATATATAAATAGAAATAAAAATATGTGACCACACACGGTGGCCCATTCCTCTAATGCTAGCACTTTGGGAGGCCGAGTTGGGGAGATCACTTGAGCTTAGGAGTTTCAGACCAGCTTGGTCAGAAAAGCGAGATGCCATTTCTTCAAAAAATTAACAAATTTGCCAAGCATGGTGGCACATACTTTTAGTGCCAGTACTCAGGAGGCTGAGATGGGAGGATCACTTGAGCCCAGGACGTTGAGGCTGCAGTGAGCCATGATGAGGCCATTGCACTTCAGCACGGGTGACAGAATAAAATCCTGTCTCAAACAAACAATAAAATTATACAAACATGTATAGTATATAACATCATATAAATATATAAATGAACATTTAGCTAGTTTATTTAAATACATATTTAACTATTGTGCTTATTATGTACTTATTTATATTTTTACGTTTATATATTTTTAATATGCCACAAATTGAAAATATTAAAAATTAATAATGCTATGCGGTATTAGCAATTCAGTGGTGCAAAGGACAATATTACATACAGTTAAAGAGAGCCTAATTGATACCATCTTCTTGGTGGCTATCTTTGCATTACCTATCTAAGTAAACCAACTGTCTGGGTTTCTATTATACAGAAAATGTACAAGGGCCTATGAACAAATATGTTCCCTGAAGCACTATTTGTAATAAGAAAAATCTTGAGGCAAGCTAAAGGTATATCAGTAGGGGGAGAAATAAGCAAATTATGGTATGTCATCATTGGGAAAACGATGTAGCCATTAAAATAAAT
>NC_045445.1:65737377-65805548 GCF_002776525.5 Piliocolobus tephrosceles | reverse complement strand
GAACATTCTACTTTAATGCGTATATGTGTGTGCCTGTGTGTGTGTGTATACACACACACACACATATACGCATTAAAGTAGAATGTTCATTGAATGAAAAAAACCCTAAACAATATGTAGAGTATGATGCTGCTTTTTGTAAATTGCTGTATCTCTATGCTCCCTTTCTAAGTCTGGAAGGACACAAATTGAGCCATTAAAAGTAGTTACTGCTACAGAGTGAGAATGATAGTGAGAGGGGGATATCTTATGATTTATATTATATCATATATCTTTTTTCTTTTTGAGTTTTTTACAAGTGTTGTTTTTGTGATTAAAAAAAGAAAGAAATCCTGCCTGCTCTTCAAAATTACCTTATCTGCATATATGTATACATTATATTTATATTGTACTTGTTTGTAGAGGAGTTTACCTTCTCAATTCCACTGTGGGTTCTTTCAAGACGGTTCTCATTTATCTTCTACAAACATAGAAAGTGTCCATTGAAAGTAAGTGAATAAATGATTGATATGGTTTGGATCTGTGTCCGTGCCCAAATCTCATGTCGAATTGTAATCCCTAATGTTGGAGTTGGGGTCTGGTGGGAGGTGATTGGATCATAAGGGTGATTTCTCATGAATGGTTTAGCACCACCCCCTTGGGACTGTCCTCAGGATACTGAGTGACTTCTTGTGACTTCTGGTCATTTGAAAGTATATAGCACCGCCCCATTCTCTCTCTCTCTACCTCCTGCTCCCACTACGTGAGACACCTCACTCCCGCTTTGCCTTCCACCATAATTGGAAGCTTCCTGAGGTCTCCGCAGAAGATGAAGCCACTATGCCTGCAGATCTGGGAGCCAAATAAACCTATTTTCTTTATAAATTACCCAGTCTCAGGTATTTCTTTATAACAATGCGAGAATGGACTAACACAATGACCAATCTACACAAATAGGCTATATGCATCTCCTGAATTCCACTATGAGCAAGTTTAATTTAGCCCTTGCTACTCAAGATGTAGCTTTCAGACCAGCAGCATAATTGCCAATAGGGAGCGTGTTGGAAATACAGTTTTAGACCCCATTTCAGACCTGATGAATCCAAATCTGCATGTCAGTCAGATTTGTAGGTGATTCTTATGTATATTAAAGTTTTAAATAAATTGACCCAGAACATCAAGCCCATATTTAGCTCTAATGCCCGCAAAAATAGCAATTTGGGGAGAACCACCTATTTTCTCTGAATCTCAGGCTCTTCAGCTGTAAAACAGGATAATCATTCATAACATCTTACTCAGGCAAGTTTTGAATATGATTTTGAAACTTCAAGTACCTGGGGCTTTAAAAAAGATGACATAGAAAATCAATTAAAATAAATATAGTATAGATGGGCTTATAAGTTGGTCCTCATTGAGTACAAATAGAAATTGAAGAAAAAAAATTGTTGCTCAACCTAGTGAAAACATATCATTTGTGAAAAAATATCAACCAGAATGTGTATTTTTGTCTTTGTTTTCATTGTTCTTCTAAGTAGAAACACAGCTGAAGAACATATTAAATTATTTCTTGAAAGTATACATGCAGCATTCAAAAGTGCTAGCACCAAAAACCAATCTGAATAACAAGAGAATTGTAGCAAGCTTTATGCCAAAATATTAATTGGAGTTTCTTTTCTATCTAACATTCTGTCAATTATCATTACTGCTGTAATGGTTTGATATCAGAGTATTGATAATATATATTATATATATATTATATATATATATACACATAACAAATATTTTTCTCAACTGATATACCAACACAAAATTAATACATTGAGAGGGAAAAAGAAAAAATGGATTGAAGAAGCCACAAGTGTCAATATAAAAGCACCTGACCCCTATGAAAGTGCTGGTAATCTGGTAATCTTCCAATGCACTGATTAATAAGAGGTGTGTGTGTGTGTGTGTGTGTGTGTGTGTGTGTGTGTGTGTATCTGCAGCTGCTGAGGAAAAACAAAATAACACAAATAAAGGAGTCAAAGAAAATCATCAAAGGAGGCATAATTATGTTGTGGTTAAAATTTGGGGATCTAAAGGCAGGTAGACCAGTACTCAATTCACCACCTCTGTGATATTTGCAAAGCTACCTAACCCTCTACATCTCAATGTCCTTATCTATCAAGTAGAATGAAAAAAAATCTCTGATCTAGGGTTTATTTGGGTTATTACATGAGATAATGCAGACTGTGGGTATTTCTATATTGATTATTTAATTCATTATGCATACATTTTTATGTGTAAACAGTAAATCGTAAGGAAAAATCATTTATGGCGAGAACAGGTTTTTGATGGTTTCATTTGGACCTGGTGTTGTAGGATATGATAACTTAGATTGTATTATAGATAGGGATCATAGGATGGTTGGTAAGTTATAGTAGGGGTGCCCAACCCTTGGGCCACAGACTGGTACTGGCGGCACAGCAGGAGGTGAGAGGCAGACAACCAAGCTAAGCTGAGCTCAGCCTCCTGTCAGATCAGCGGCATTAGATCCTCATAGGAAAGTGGACCCTATTGTGACCTGCGCTTGTGAGGGATCTAGGGCCCTATGAAAATCTAATGATGAATGTAATGCGCTTGAATCAGCGAAATTATACCCCTACCCCCTCCGTGTGCAAATTGTATTCCACGAAACCCGTCCCTGGTGCCAAAAAGGTTGGGAACTGCTGATTTACAGCACAAATCTGCATCTTACCTTAAGTTCAGAATCATAACTCCAGCTGCCTATCTATCATCTCCTCTCAATGGAAAATAGGCCATCTCAAAATGAACACACTGTAAACCAGGCTCCTGATATTTCCACCCTAACGAGGTTCTCTCAGTTTTCGCCATTTCGGTAAGTAGTAAATCTTTTCTGCCAGTTGTTTAGCCCCAACTGTGTTATCCTTGACGTTTTTTGCCTATTTGCAACATGAAATCCATTTAAAAATTCTGTTTGCTGTGCTCAACGACTATATCTCTTTAATTTGGTCATTTTCCTAATCTGGATATTAAGAATTGATGGACATGTTGATGACGCTGAGATTTACAAAGTCTGAATCAAAGAAAAACATTATTATATTCATGTGGCTGGGGAGTAGAATCAGATAACTAATACGAAATTTATAACACTGGACTCTAGTTTAAGGAGTTTTCCCTTTATAGTTTTCACACCAAATAACATTGAAATTCTCAGTGTTTTCTTTTCTTCAAACATTCTGGTTAATTGAAATTTTACTATATTGTAAACTGTAAAAGAGACGTCTGAAAGGACGCTCCAGGCTTACTTTAGTGTGTTTCCTGTTTCTGAGCATCATTCTCTTAAATTGTCCCAGACAGTAGACATAAGATTAAGCATCGTTCTTAAAGATACTGCATTTAAAATGTCTCAACGAAGAGATGGACATAACTTCTCTTAGTAATTTGTTCAAACAATTACCATGTTTGAAAGTTCAGACCTGATAGTACATTTCTTGTCCAGGTTTCTTTATGGCTAAATTTCCTGTTCCACATTAATGGTCATGTCCTTATTCTTGGATGTTCATGAAGACAAATTTCATAGTAACTTTGTTGAAGCCTGTAAAAACACAAAATTCAGTTCCCCTTTTGATGTTCACTTCATCTCTTCATTAATGGATACAAAGTGTGGAACTTAAACCTGAGTTTTGCAAAGTGATTGGCTGTGGAATTTTATTGGTTTGCTGTCTGTCTTTTTCACTTTCTCCCCAGGAGAGGACTTGAAACCATTTCTATCAGAGAAATTATGGTATCTGAACTGAGCAATTAATTTTACTTATTACAATTGACTACTATAGATTAGAATGCTAGCTAACAGGGCCAATGAGTCTCTTACCTTCTATTTGTGAGCCATATCTGATTGAAGACAAAACATTTACCAGAGTAGTATTTCATTCATACAAAGCAGCAAATAAAAGCTTACCTTGTAATTACCATAAGAGTTTTGAGAAATGTTAAGTGACTGTGACATTCACAATAGGTTTTTGTATTTTAATAAAAACTCCAGCTCTTTTAGAGACACGTATCACATTTTAATTGAATGTGGATGTTGATAAACATAGCCAGAACACTGACACAGCCTGTGGGTAATGTAACAAGCATGTATTCCGCTCTTAGTTGTTATAGATTTACTGCTGCATTCAACAATTAATTTAGCAAAGTCATTTTAAAGTAATTAAATGTTTCCAATTTTATCTCTACTTATAGTAGACTGGAAAATAACAAGTTTGAGGGAAAGGGATTGTTATGTTTAGTCAATGCCTAGATATTGGTAACACTACTAGAAATGGGTCGGGCGGCCTGTAATCCCAACACTTTGGGAGGCCGAGGCTGGTGGATCACGAGGTCAGGAGCTCGAGACCAGCTTGACCAATATGGTGAAACCCCGTCTCTACTAAAAACACAAAAATTGGCTGGGCGTGATGGTGCGTGCCTATAAGCCCAGCTACTTAGGAGTCTGAGGCAGTAGAATTACTTGAACCTGGGAGACAGAAGTTGCAGTGAGCCAAGATCATGCCATTGCACTCCAGCCTGGGTGACAGAGCGAGACTCCGTCTCAAAAAAAAAAAAAAAAAAAAAAAAAAAAAAAAGTTTACTAACAATGGTTTGCCCATTGTCAAAGTAGTGCCTTTGATACTGTGTGTTCCTTTGTGTCTTAGTTTTATATGAATTGATGCACTGAGATTAGTGAAGTAATCCTACTCGTACATTGGCATTTGCCACTCCCTCACATGCACAGTGATATCTGAAGAATTATTGCTTCCTTTCCAATATCATTCCACAAGCATTTATTGAGATGATCCTGCATGCGTGGCACTACGGATTATATAAAAATTAATAGAATAGAACTTATACTTTCAAAATCTTACTAGGCAATGAGGATCAAACAAATATCCCAAGATGATCATGTATCACGATTCAAGAGTCTTCTTTATAAACATTACAATAAATATTACAGTTGACGTCATAGAAATAAATAAGATACCAGAGAAAGAATAAGGAAGGAGAAGAGTAAGGTTTCAGAGGCATAATTATGTTTACATTTTTGGGTTATGTTTTGGAGATTATGATTGGATCCTGGTATATTTTACATTATGTTCTAGTGTAATTCTACCATTTATTAAAACAGAAATAACAAATTGTGTGATTTGGTCCAGTGTTAATACGTCCAAGATAGAAGTACACTGGGGTGCTAAGGGTAACCAAAACATGTTCGAATTATAAGAGTGGTGAACTATTCTCATATTATTCATGCTTTAAGTTTCTTCTCAAGGAAATTAAGAAAGATGGTTTCTGAAGGTCTATATCTTTGAGTTACATATGGAAACAGAAGGTCCCTGGGAAGCCTTCTCAGTGACATCAAACAAGCTTTTCTAGATAGACTCACTGGTTGTTCCTGTAAGTTCTTTTCAACACACTGAGGATGAACCAACTGGTAGTGACATTTATCTTCAAGATCATCAAAATCAGTTATCAACTACATATTACCAGGGTACAAATCGGTTTTAAATATTCTAGGTAACTAAAAAGAAAAGGAATTGAAAATACAGCTGATGTTCTTTGATACATAATGACAGTTTAAAGGTTTTACAATTTCTCTGACACAAACGCTTTGAAACTTTTATATTGCTTCTGGGAATTTTCTTCAATTTATTACTGAGTTCCCAGGTTTAAATAACCATCTTATTTCAACGCAAAAAATAAATAAATAAATAAATAATCAAGGTTACCACTAGATGGCAGTATGATTCTTCTAATAAAAATGGAGTAGTGCCGGCCGGGCGCGGTGGCTCAAGCCTGTAATCCCAGCACTTTGGGAGGCCGAGACGGGCGGATCACGAGGTCAGGAGATCGAGACCATCCTGGCTAACATGGTGAAACCCCGTCTCTACTAAAAAATACAAAAATCTAGCCGGGCGAGGTGGCGGGCGCCTGTAGTCCCAGCTACTCGGGAGGCTGAGGCAGGAGAATGGCGTAAACCCGGGAGGCGGAGCTTGCAGTGAGCTGAGATCCGGCCACTGCACTCCAGCCCGCGCGACAGAGCGAGACTCTGTCTCAAAAAAAAAAAAAAAAAAAAATGTAGTAGTGCCAACATTTATGGTTAAAAATAAATTAAAGCATTATTGCAAGAGAAATCACACAACCACACTTTCTCCTGTTAGTCTGAAGCACATTCTTACACGTTTGGACCCATTTAATTAAAATTTCTGACTCTCAGCTAGTCTTAAAGGAGACAGTTTTTTACATTCTTACTATTTCAAAAAGAATTGTATATATTTTCTAGTTTCCTTTCTGCCCTTCCTGCTTTACACCCACACTGACAGATCATAGAAACTTTGATAATTACTTGCTAAATAGAAAATGTTATACTAGTTGAATCTAGAAAAATACTGCTGTGTTTTCGGGAAAATGTGTTGGTAGGAGGAAAAAGAAAACATATAGTCTAGTTGTTCTCACTTAAACAGATTTTTGTTTTCTGTCAGATTTAAACAGTTTTTATTATTAATCTGATGAAACCACAGGTACGATATGAAACTGTAGGAGACTTTAAAAATAATCAATAAGTTTCATTTTTATTGGTTTTGGTGGAAATATATTTATATCAAATCAAATATTAAACAGAAATCCTATGTGTACAACCAAAGAAAGTGGAGCTGCTGCAGCTTCTTCAGAGGAGACGGAGAACCTGGGACCCAGCCAGGTCTGTGCTCTTTTTCATTTCCTCGGCATTACTTATGAGGATTTGAGGAAATCTCTGACACAGTCTAACTTCCTCACTTTTAAAATTTTCTAATTCAAAGATTCAGAGAAGAATAACAGGAATAAAACTTTATAGGAGGCCGCACTCAAGGTGATCACTGTGCTAGAAGCGCAATTCTTCCTTTCCTTTCTAACCCAAGGTTCAATATTATTTCCATTGGATTATTAATTCTTTCTTAATCTTAAACTCAACTCCTGTAGAAAATAAGAAAAGCCCAATGGTTGTGTATATTATTATCATTCTTCTGTAATGTTGTAACATTTCTCATCTTCATATAATTGCTATATATGCTTGAAATTTCACATGAAGGAGTGTAGGTATCTTATAATAGATATTATAGGATGCCATGATAAGGCGGGGTTTCCAGTATTTTCACACTTTTAGCTGGTCTTGTTTCTCATAAAACAACAACAATATCAGAAAAATAATATAAGAAAGGAACATTAAACTGGAAGTCAGCAAAAAAAAAAAAAAAAAAAAAAAAAAAATACTAGAGGCAGAATGGCATAGTGGAAAAAGGAAGAACTTTGGAGTCAGACTGCCTTGGTTCAACAAAATTTACTGTGTCAACAATGGATGAGTTACTAACAAAATCTTAGCTACCTCAGTGGTATAATAGAGATAATAACACTGCTTAGCTCACCATGCTGTCAGAAGGATTACGTGAGAAAATGTATACAAAGATCTATTACCAGGCCTGGATGGCAATAGGGACTATATGTAATTTCTCTTTTCTCCTCATTGCCACTATTCTATTTTGGCTCTGATTTAAACACATCATCTTGGTGACTTTGGCAATGCACTCGTGTAGACTTCTTTACCTCTAAATTCCTTCCTGGCTCTGATATTCTATGGTTATAAAAATGCTATTATTTACATGGTTTAAATACTTCAAACTTTTTACTATTCTTTAATGTGATTCTTAATGAAATGTTAGTAGTACTGGCACACAGATAGTCAGAATTCTTGTTTATTGTTTCATTAGTAGCACTATTATTCATCACAAAACAAGGTGGTAATATCATTTTAATTTAAAAATCCTTTTCTATTTAAACCTTATGAACTTTGCCGACTAGACTTTGCTGAACCTTAAGTTTGGGATCATTTTCTAAAACTTCAATGAATTTATATAAATGAAAAGTACATCAACAAAAATATTCTTGTTTGTTTTCAAATATGTAACATGATAAAATTAAGAGCTGTAAATATTCATGAATACTGCCTATTTAACATTCTGATTTTCAAATGTTTTTACTTATCTTAAAGTTTTATATAACTTTTACATAAAAAAGCAAGCATGTTTTACTGAAATCTGTGTATTTTTTAAAATATCCATTCTCAAATACATGTTCATCATCTCATTAACTGGCATGCTATTATATATCATAAGCCATGAAAAAGCAGGCTTTGAAAAGCTTCACAGGTATAGCAGATATACTGTTTTCCTAAGCAATAATAGGTGCTCATAATGGTCATATTTGTGGGACATGAAAGAACAAGCATATGAAGGAAAGAAAAGATCAGTGTTGCACTTGTTTCAATAACAGAGTTGAGAAGAACAAGTAAGTAGAAAGGAGGCATAAACAAATTAAGTCCAAAAGAATCAGAACATTCACAATATTTTATTTAAATTTGAAATATATTAGAGGCTAATGTCTTAGTAGGACAATAAGATGACTGACTTTGAAAGCTTTCCTGTCTTTCCAATAATGATATTGATGTCTATAAAGATGGTGGCTCCAAAATAAAGGCAGAAAAATATATTGAAAATAATACGGGTAAGGTTTCCAGAGCCTTTCTTTCAATATGTAAGATGTCCTTTCTTACGGACATTTCCAAATATATTTTTATCATTTAAAAAACAGATTAATTTTGCAAATGTTTAAAATGTGTGTGTGGCTACATCAGAATACCCTGGGTTCGATTTGGCCATACTTCTCTCAGTTAGAGTCCATAATGCATGGTTGACACAACACAACTAACCATAAATAGGGAAGAAGACCTTCACAGATAAGTCAAAGAAAATGCTGGTGTTTTTCACACACTGTGTATTTATGGAAGTAGAATAACTGCATATTGGTAAACATCAGAGAACATTCTATTTTAGTAGAGACCTGAGTAGTCATAAAATTTGCTAAGTTGTTTCACTGAAAAGCTAGAGAGTAGCTAAATAGTTCTCAATACACCCTCCCCTTCATAACTTGTGAAGAGAGTAACTTCAAGATTCATCATTACTTCATATAGTTCTAAATTTGCTTCATTAAATAACTTCCACAATGGGCCAAAAAAAAAAAAAAAAAAAAAAAAAAAGCATAGCAATGGCATTGAAAGTCACCAAGGGGTATTAGTTATGAAAATAAATTTTATTTTCATGTGTTGACAGGAAACTTAAATAGATTTATTTTGTGGCCATATTGCAAGAAAGAAAATTTTACTCAGAATAAAGGCACATAATAAAACAAATCATTTCTTCAAACACCTCTCCCTTTTTGTGTGATTTTTGATATAAGATTAATAATTAAGTTTCCAACATAAATATCCAGTAATGATTTGACTCAGAATTGGAAATTGGAGAAATTAGGCAGATTTCTCTCAATTTTAAAAGCAGATTTAAAATAAAAGCTTAAATACAGGCTCTGTGAAGAAAACAGATGGGAATAAGCTCCTTTAAAAAAATATACTAATATACTAATACATGTGGCATACATTAAGTAAAGCTTAATGAAAATAATGACACTTAAAAATATTTATGGATTGTTTCCAAAGCTGAATCCACAATGCTTTTTCCAAGTGTTACACTTTTTTTGAATAATACTATGTCTCCTTGGAGCAATGCATAGTTGTGATGAATGGAAAAAAAAAATTACTTCTCTCAATTTGAATTTTGTTTGATAGACTATTCATTTAAATATTACTGTATCATTCACTTATTATCAACAATACGGCAGCAGAAGCTAAATTTATTGATTTTATTCTATCTTTAAAATAATGCCTCACTATCTCTTTACTTTGAAATATTTTTGATAGATAATTTTGAATTAAGATATAGCAAGAAAGATTAGAAAAGTAAGTAACCAATGGTATTTTGCTATGTAAAAACAGAAAACCAAAATTGTTATCCCGTTGCAAAAAAAAAAAAAAAAAAACTAGGATTTTTAACAGTAACAACAGACATTTCGGTTTTTATTTTTCATCCCTACAATTATTTTTAAAATATCTAGTGTTTGCCAAATATTATACTATCTATGCATGATACAAACATGAACAGGACAAAATTCTGGCATGGCAAGGGGTGGGTGGAAAACTACCATGTAAAAAGTCTCAAGCAAGACAATATTGTAATCAAAATAACTGACTATTTTGGAATACTGTAGAAATTATGTCAATATTCTGTATCACTTTGGAATATGTCATATTGGACTTTTTAAATGGAATATGGTTAGTTTATATAGTAAGATAGAAAGCTCGAGGTATATTATTAATACTTATATAATATTTTGGAACAATAATCCTGACAAATGTAGCTTTTTTTTTTTAAGATGGAGTTTCACTCTTTTTGCCCAGGGTGGAGTGCAATGGCACGATCTTGGCTCACCGCAAACTCTGCCTCCCGGGTTCAAGGGATTCTCCTGCTTCAGCCTCCCAAGTAGCTGGGATTATAGGCATGCTCCACCACGCCCAGCTAATTTTGTATTTTTAGTAGAGACGGGGTTTCTCCATGTTGGTCAGGCTGGTCTTGAACTCCCAACCTCGGGTGATCTGCCCGCTTCAGCCTCCGAAAGTGCTGGGATTACAGAAGTGAACCACCACGCCCAGCCACATTTTTAAAATATTTGGGTTGACCACACACTTTTGAAGTAGATTGGTTTTGTTTTTCTTCCATTAATCTTCTTTTCTGATCATTTTCTCTTTCGCTACAGTGTACTCTCTTTTCCCAGCCACAGGTCCTTGGTTTGCTTTTTCTATACCATAATATCAAAGGCTGTTTCCAGAAAAGGGTATCATAGACTGAGTGTTTTTGTTCCTCCAAAATTTATATCTTGAAGTCGTAACTGGCAATGCGGTGATATTTGGAGATGGGGCCTTTAGGAGATGGGGCCTTCATGATGGGATTGGTGACCTTATAAGAAGAAACGCCAGTGGATTATTTCCTCCTGCCCTGTGAGAATTTAGTAAGAAGGTAACATTCTATAAGTTAGAAAAAGAGCCCTCACAAGAAGATGATCATTCTGGCACCCTGGCCTTGGACTTTCAGTCTCCAGAACTGTCAGAAAATAAAATTCTGTTGTTTAAATTACACAGTCTATGGTATTTTGTTGTGGCAGCCCAACCAGACTAACACAAATACTGTGAAATTATTACTCTACTCCCTTTCCCAGTGCATTAGAAATTAAGTCAATGACTCTGACTGTGGAAAGAAATATTTGATCTTTGTTAAAGGCATTCTAATAATGTTGAGGTCATGAAGATGAGTGTAACTTTTAAAATCCTACTGGGTTGGTAGATGCCCTCTCCAATTAAGTGAATGCCCACCTCTATTTCTAATTCTCGATCAAAACATGAACTCTTTTCATTCAAGCCTCAAGTTTCAAGCATCATGGTTTAAGTCAACATCTCCCAAACATGAAAATGCTCATTTATCTTTAAAATGAGATTTCCAGGAGTGAAATAACTTAAGATAGCTCTTGTTTGCTTTAGAAAAGTTTTGTCAATCCAGAATATTTTTTAAATATTTGTACGTAGGTTTTGCTACCAGCTTCTTATTTTGCTGTTAAACTATACTTCTAACTCTGTAATATTATCTACATTAGGTAAAGGGACCTAAAGTGAGTGTTGCTCAGCCTACTTTCATTTAATGATGATCAATTTTAATTCAATTCAGCTTAGTTCAATTGAACAAATGTCTATGAAACACATACTGTATTCTAAGTGGTACTTAAAATAAAAAGATACATATAACTTTACATCATGCTTCTCACGAGTTAGACATTTGTGCTGAAACATCTACCATCATTAATCCTTGTGACTAGATGCACAGATTTGCAAAATATTTACAGTTTTAGGTATAATCTGTGTCTAAAATACAGTAATGCTAATTAGCCTAGCTAAAGATAGAACCTACAGATTTGACTTCATTAATCAGTGACTGCACACTCACCAAATATTTAGGTCAGGATTATTTGTTGATTTTTTTTTTTTTTTCTTCTGTCCTGTGAAAGTAGGCAAATTTGGGCCGGGTGCAGTGGCTCAGGCCTGTAATCTCAGCACTTTGGGAGGCCGAGACGGGTGGATCACGAGGTCAGGAGATCGAGACCATCCTGGCTAACACAGTGAAACCCCGTCTCTACTAAAAATACCAAAAATTAGCCTGGCGTGGTGGCGGGCGCCTGTAGTCCCAGCTACTTGGGAAGCTGAGGCAGGAGAATGGGGTGAACCTGGGAGGCGGAGCTTGCAGTGAGCCGAGATCACGCCACTGCACTCCAGCCTGGGCCACAGAGCGAACTCCATCGCAAAAAGAAAAAAAAAGAAAGTAGGCAAGTTTGAATCTTGTGTGGTTGCTTCATGAGGTGCTTAATAGTGTATGTTTTTTAGCGCCCAAAACAGGAATTTAGAGTATCAAGAAGATCCAGGGTTTGATTATAGGGTGGAGGCTAATCCAGGGTGAAGGAAAAGAGGCTACTGTTGAAAGTCAAGGGAGTTTAATTGGTTTGCCCTGAGGCAGTGAATAGTGAGGGAATATTTTAGTTGAAACTAGGGTAGGGATATGTATTTTGGGTTATTTGTGACAAGTTCCTCACAGATAACATCACTTAGGAGACTTGACAAAGTTTCCCATGTCCCACAGAAACATGGAGGGAGGGTAAGCAATGGTTTTCCAAAATGAACCAAAAGGACTTAAATAATGGGCATTTTAGTGGCTATCAAAGTGGAATGAAAGTCATAGGAAGCTTATATACATTTTCCTGTCACTCTAAGACTCTAGCCTTAGGGAAGAGTCAAAATCATCACTGGTATTGGTCATCTTTGTGCTCTAACAAGTTGGAGCATAGAGGAGGATAGAATTTGATTTAGTAAAATGTGTAGAGGTAGGACATTTCTTGCATCTGAGGGTTGTGGAGAAAAAGCGTGCCCATTATAAACTATAAAATGAAGATCTGTGCATTTTCCACTCCAACTACATATACATGGGATTAAAATGAACATTTTTAAAAGTACATTAAATACAAGTATGAAGAATTCCAGTAAAGTGCCTGAGAGCTGATCCAACCCATATCACATTGATTCCATTATATACTTGAGCAGCAATTGCCCTAGAGAGAAATTCTAAGTGATGCAGATAGTTTCATCCAAGAGGCTTTCATCAAATCTGTGTAACTTGAAACCAATGCATCATTTAAAAATACTTGTTTATTGTGGTCTGGACACTAGGTTCACTGTAGAATACATAAAACAAAATGGTATTAAGATGATGTGACAGCATAATTGTCAACTCTTGCCTCCATATTTCCCAACTCTCTTTTTCCCTGAAGAGTGAGCTTTGTATATCTTTTCAGAAAAACAGCAATAACAACAACAAATAGTCCTTGCTGACAAGAGAGTAATGAGGAAGTGATGGTCAATTAGATTATTGAGGTTGTGCAATATCCATAACATTTTAATCTGTAATAAGGCAGGCCCTGCAGAGACAGGTATATAGGGCCACACTCCTTATACTATGGAATATTTGTCTGACATTCTGCCCCCATCCAACAGCTCTGCCTGAGATTTCCACCATCTGTGTCATTTTGGGAGGATAACAAATATTAAGCAGAAAATCTGGAAGCTATTCAGATACATGAGCCTGTATGTTTTCTTGCAAGGTAGAAAATGCCCTTCCTTTTCTTGTTCTACCTTCTTAATATGCATGTAGTACCAAAAATAAAGGTCCTGAAAAACTTTATACTAAAGGAGTATGAAAAGATTAAGCAGAGGAGTGGACAAGAATAAGAATAAGCTTCACAATTTGTCAGAGGATTTGTCTCACATGTCTTGAATAAGTTCTAAACATCTTATTTCAAAAAATGCCTAAGGATGATTGCTTAAAATGGCCTCTTTCAAGACAATATAATATTTGGCAGCTTGTCCTATCTCTCTTGCCTCTTAGTGACTTGTAACAGTTTGTATGAATAATTTATAGACAGCATAAATACCTCTAATAAATGCAAAAAGGGAGCATATGCTGTGATATAAAGTCTTTGATACTGGTGATATGAGCTATTGAAAGTTGCCTGATAAAACAGGTTTTGTTGTTCATTCATACAATTCCATCAACAACAGTTTACAGAGAAGTGAATGCCTGATCTCTAATTGTTTTCTTTGTGATATGGATTCATTTCATGCAAAGATGCTGGAAAATGCCTTTCTTGAAGGAGGTATCTTCTAGAAATTCTGCTTTCATGATGTATTCATTAATGCACCAGAAGCAAGACTGAGAAGAAACAAAACGTGTGTGTGTGTGTGTGTGTGTGTGTGTGTGTAAGGGGAATGTGTGGGTATGTGGGTGGTTTCTTTATATATATATATCTTTTCTATTTTGAGAGCCCACTTTTTCTTTCATCTTTTAATGCTACTTCTGTGTGAAGATTGCATGGGAGCAGTCTGTGTGTTACTGCTGAGCATTTCTGGAGAGAGATTGAAAGAGCTGTTTTTCTATTGCTTTTTCACTTGGTAAAAGTGTGAATGCTTCATTAACACTTCTTAGGCTGTAAGTGAAATGTCCTTTTGAAAAATGATGAACAATCTGTGTCCCACAGCTCCCCACCTAATCTGGATCAAAAAATCTCTGTACCCCCCGAGGGAACAATTCCATTTTATGTTTGCTGGTTTCTTTATCATAAAGCATTGGAGACAAATTCTGGTATGAGAGGCTAAGGAGAGCACACTATTCCTACCTCTTTCTTTCTTTTTTTTTTTTTGAGACGGAGTCCCGCTCTGTCGCCCAGGCTGGAGTGCAGTGGTGCGATCTCGGCTCACTGCAAGCTCCGCCTCCCGGGTTTAAGCCATTCTCCTGCCTCAGCCTCCCGAGTAGCTGGGACTACAGGCGCCCGCCGTCTCACCCGGCTAGTTTTTTGTATTTTTTAGTAGAGACGGGGTTTCACCGTGTAGACCAGGATGGTCTCGATCTCCTGACCTCGTGATCCACCCGTCTCGGCCTCCCAAAGTGCTGGGATTACAGGCTTGAGCCACCGCGCCCGGCCTATTCCTACCTCTTTCTAAGCTCAGGGGCAAAAATCTTTTCACTGGTACTCTGCTTCAGGTATTGAGGTTAGCCCGCCAGTGCCCGTTGCCAGAAGAAGATCGTAGCTCAAGTTTGTGCCTTTTTTTCTATTATCTTATCTTAAGCCTTCTCTATGAAAGTATTAACATAAGGCTAAAAAGTCCAAGGGAAGCTTGTTAATGCTGATGTTATAAGCAATAAAACAATCTGGTTATAATTTAGAGGATGTGGGAGGGTGATTGCTATTTTCTACTTATGGCTCCCTAAAGATAAATAGGGAAAAAAAGAAATGGATAAGTAATGAGTTTCAGTATTATTTCAGTACTCTGCTCTAAACTCAAGCTGGTGTTATAATTGAGAACAGACTTCTATTATTAACCTGTATTTTCAGAGGCTTATAACTTATTATTAAACACATACAGGAACAGAAACAGCCTATAATGTCACATTATATTTTTCAGTCTATACAAATTTCATTTGGTTTAATAAAGCAACTTAACAGCATGGATTCTGGATCCATGCCTGGATTTAAATTTTGGTTCTGTCTTTTATAAGCTTTGTCTGTACAGTAGTTACGTCTCTGAGCCTTACACTCCTTTTTTTTTTTTTTTGAAACAGAGTCTCACTCTGTCACCCAGGTTGGAGTCCAGTGGCGCGATCTCGGCTCACTGCAAGCTCCGCCTCCTGGATGTTTTACGTGTCTGTGTGAAGAGACCACCAAACAGGCTTTGTGTGAGCAAGATGGCTGTTTATTTCACCTGGGTGCAGGTGGGCTAATTCCGAAAAGGGAGTCAGCAAAGGTGGTGGGATTATCATGAGTTCTTACAGGTTTTGGGATAGGTGGTAGAGTTAAGAGCAATGTTTTGGGGGCAGGGGTGGATCTCACAAAGTACATTCTCAATGGTGGGGAGAATTAGAAAGAAACTTCTTAAGGGTGGGGGAGATTATAAAGAACATTGATCAGTTAGGGTGGGGCAGAAACAAATCACAATGGTGGAATGTCATCAGTTAAGGCTATTTTCACTTCTGTGGATCTTCAGTTGCATCAGGTCATCTGGATGTATATGTGCAAGTCACTGGGGATATGATGGCTTAGCTTGGGCTCAGAGGCCTGACACTGGGTTCACGCCATTCTCCTGCCTCAGCCTCCCCGGTAAATGGGACTACAGGTGCCCGCCACCACACCCGGCTAATTTTTTGTATGTTTAGTAGAGACGGGGTTTCACCGTGTTAGCCAGGATGGTCTCGATCTCCTGACCTCATGATCCACCCACCTCAGCCTCCCAAAGTGCTGAGATTACAGGCGTGAGCCACTGCGCCTGGCCACATTCCTTTTATGTAAAATGAAAATAAACAAAGTCCACCTATCTCAAAGAGTTATTGAGAGAATTAAATAAGCTATGTAATATACTTAGAAGAGGTTCCTACACATTGGCGTTACTGTGTGTATGTTAGCTATTATTATTGTCAGTATCTTCCAAAGTTGTTCAGAGTGAAGAAGGGAGGAAAAATATCAGAATTAGGCTTTTTTCAAACTATGCAATCTTCATGATCATGATAAACCTGTCTAGGGAAGACAGTATATCCAATTCAAATGTAAATCACTGCTGTTTTGGAGCATTATTACTATGTATAACCCTTGGGTGCATTGGAGTTGTAAAACAAGTTAACAGATACTGCTACACAGAATCATATATGTATAGCAACATACATATAACCTCTGGGTCACGTGCTTTACATATATTCTATTAAACTTCATGGCAACCCTGCAACCCTGAGAAGAAGGCATTGCTTTTCCCGTTGTACACATAAGGAAACAGCAAAGGCAGAGCAGGTGTGAATTTTCCAAGGTCACACAGTAGATAGCACAACTGAGGCTTGAAACCAGGTCTCTTTGTCTCCAACTTTTTTTTTAATCCCACCAACCTTCTGTAAAAATTATATACATATAGTTTGAGCAACAAAGTGTAACCATATGCATCTGTAAAATAAATGAACCACTGAACTCTATCTGGAGTGTGACTTTAAAGAATGGAATATATTTTTGTTAGTAAGGATTTCAGACCAAACAAGAATTTCAGACATAAAGGAAAAAGCAAAGCAGGCTCTTTCAATAACTGCAGACATGATTCCAAAGGGCTGTCTTTGTATATACAATGTGTGAAAAAGATTATTATTCTGACATTTGTCTTTTCAGTCACACCTATACACACAGATGAGAGGATATCAAAATGTAAATAGAGACATATATTATAGCTAAAGATTAAACTGAAGCTGATATTTGTAGCAGAAAACTAATTAGCAAGTGTACAAATCAGGCTTTTTTACATTTTATATGAAGGATTAAAGATTTTGTATATAGGAAGAGTTATATTTTTAAGACTTAAAAGAGACTTGTGCTTTGTTTGCAAATATTACATTTTATTGATAAGCACTGAGGACTGAATGTTGCAGAAGAACTCAAGTTTTAACTCCTAAGAGAAAAAAGAAACGGACATAAATTTATAAATTAGTAAAACATTATTTTTTTCTACAAAACCCACAAATATGTTCTTCAGCCATGATATGTATCTATTTTTTACTAGGTGGAAAACCTTGGCTTTATTCTACTAAACTGTTCCATATTACTGTATTTTTTTGTGGCATCAAGTAATAAAAATGGACTTTACTTAGTCTAGCAAATGTAAAAGAGAATTTAATGAAAGCATTTTGGGGGACATTTCAAAATGCTTGGGAGAATCCAAGGTAAAGGTAACCAACCAAGACTTTTATTATTATTATTATTATTATTATTATTATTATTATTATTATTATTATGCTTTAAGTTCTAGGGTACATGTGCACAACGTGCAGGTTTGTTACATATGTATACCTGTGCCATGTCGGTGTGCTGTACCCATTAACTCGTCATTTACTTTAGGTATATCTCCTAATGCTATCCCTCCCCACCCCACAATAGGCCCCAGTGTGTGATGTTCCCCTTTCTGTGTCCAAGTGATCTCATTGTTCAATTCCCACCTATGAGTGAGAACATGCAGTGTTTGGTTTTCTGTTCTTGCAATAGTTTGCTGAGAATGATGGTTTCCAGCTGCATCCATGTCCCTACAAAGGACGCAAACTCATCCTTTTTTATGGATGCATAGTATTCCATGGTGTATATGTGCCACATTTTCTTAATCCAGTCTGTCACTGATGGACATTTGGGTTGATTCCAAGTCTTTGCTATTGTGAATAGTGCTGCAATAAACAAACGTGTGCATGTGTCTTTATAGCGGCATGATTTATAATCCTTTGGGTATACACACAGTAATGGGATGTCTGGGTAAAATGGTATTTCTAGTTCTAGATCCTCCTTGACCAAGAGTTTTTAAGAGGTAGGAACTGGGGAAGCTCTGGAGACCAGCAGCAGGAAGTCTTGAACTTGTTTGGGAGACAGAGGGCTCTGTGAATAATATGACTGAGTGGAGTGATCCACATTCTCTGTACTTGTTAATGCAAAATTCCACATTCCTAACTTTGGCTGGGTCCTAGCACTGTATATTTGAGAAGCGTTCCTAGAGAAAGGGGTGAGGGGGATATTGTGAGGGGCCAGCTCTCTGCAAAAATGTCAGTTGCAAACACTACATCATTTAAAAATACTATGTTATCTTTTATTTTTCCAACATTATATTTTTAAAATTTTCAAACACATCAAAAATTTGAAAAAAACTGTACAAGAAACAATAAGTGTTTATAACCTAGTTTCCATAATTGCTAAGACTTTGCAATGCTCGCTTTATCTATCAACATATACAGCAAACACATGCCACGTTTATAGTTTGCTGAGTCATTCAAAACTAAATTACAATAGCCATGACACTTCAATTCTAAATAACTTAACAAAGACATTTTCCTAACTACATACAACACCATTATCACACATAAAGAAATTAGCAATTTCATGATATTATTTAGCTCTGTGATATTACTGAAATTTCCCCAACTGTCTTCTGTAATTCTACTTTTTAAATCAGAATCCAATGTAGGTTCATTTATGAAATTGTTTGTTATGCCATTTTATTCTATTTTCAATTTATAATAGCCCTCTCATCTTGCCTTTTATTATTACTATGACAGTGACACATTGAAAAGGCCAGGCCAGTTGTAGTATGTTTCTCATTCTGGATTCGTGTATGTGCCAGTTACGGGTTCATTGACTTTCAAATCCAAATCCAACTTTAGTATCTGATCTGAGATAATGGACTAGATAGCATTTTCTTTTACAATGAACCTGATTTTCAGCATCGTCAATAGAGCATGCTGGAGGGATATGACAGGTAGAAGGTGGCTTCTCTCTTTTCAAGTGTGCTGCATTTTGGCTGTTTTTTTATTACTCCTGCTGCATGTTTGTTCAAAGATGTGAAGACATATTTGAAAACATCTGGTGGTTCCCTGCCCCGTTCACATTCCCAGTGTGTACAGCTCCTCAGCAACTTCATAGCCCTGCCTCAGGCCTGATGACAACCTTGTCACTGCCTTTTCTCTGAAGACATTACACACTCTAGGCCTTAGACTCTGAGCAATTGCTCAACTCCCTCTGTGGGCCAGCCCACTAACCCCCATTCCCCTTCACCTGTGGAGTTATTTCCTTCTTGCCTATTAACTGTAGACCAGCTTCTTCCTTCTGCACTAGCAGAAAGCTACAACTACAGTTTCCCCAACAAGATCTCAATGCCAGGCTTGAGAAGGACACCCCCGCTTCCAGGGATGTCCTTTTTTGGGTACTCTCCCTCAAATCTAGAGTACCTCTTAGAGATTTCCTTTTATCTTTAAAAATGATTTTCCATTAATAGCTCAACAATTATTTACATTAAATATACAATCTAGATTTACTGCATGGTCTTTTGAATGGACCCAGACTAATACAATATGTTCAGTTATTTTTGGTCATGTGGTATTGTTTAATTTGTTTATCTCCAGGATTTCCTGAAAATTGAGAAGAAATACTTTGTTAGATTTAAGTTAAATAGTTTTGGTGAGAATAATTTATACGTGACGTGGTATACTCAGCATTTCATCACATAACAACACAGCCACACAACACTATTGTATCTTTATTAGTGATGCTCATTTTTATTCCCTTGCTAAGGTAATCACTGCCAGGGTCTCCACTGTTAAGATATGCTTTTTATTGACAATTAGCAAATAATCTGAGAGTTGATACTTTGGGATTATGTGAATATCCCATTCTCCCCAAATATTTTACTAATCATTTTAGCATCTATTGATGATTATTACATAAGTTATTTCATTGAATGTTGCAAAATGGTGATTTTGTAACTCTATTTTTTTTTCTTCTTTAATAATTACCTCTTCTGTGAAGAAGAGTATTCCTTCATTAGCTGGTGAAGAACTTTGGCAGAGTAAATGCATTTTCCCTTTCTGGATTTCAGAGTAATAAATTGATATCTAATAGTTACCTTCAATGGTGGCAAAATTATCTCTCTGTGTCATTGACTATCATTACAAAATTATGAATCTTTATTTAGTATTTTAAAGGCAAAAATAACTATTCTTTCTGATGCTTTCTTTTTTCAAATTTGGAGTCCTTTTAAGACAGTTTCTTTGTCATTTTGACTTAACACTTTTAGTCTTTGAGTACTTTCTTGGCTACTGCCATGATTAGATATTTTAGACTCTGGAATAATTTACTGTTGTTACAAGTCCTCTTCTTCTGAGTGAGAAATAATATTTAGAAATATGCTAGGTGCTAGCTGAGCTCACTGCTTGTGGACCATCATCACTTGATTTTTTTTAGATCTTTCAGTATATTAAAACATTGTCCAGTATTGGTTGTAAATAACCCTTGGCTTTGGTTGTGGCTGTGGATGAAATTCAGCACCTAGAGCCACCAGTAGCTTTAGCTCACCACCCACTGTCTCAATGTCATGGGTAAAACCCAGGCTCTGACAGGCACTGTGGCCCCTGGCCCAGATGCCCTGTCCCAATGCAGCAGATTGTGTGATCTGACTTCTGGCTTGGGGTCCCCAACCTTGGGTGTCTCCTGTCCACAGGACACCCAGTTGCCGTGAGCCTGATGCCGATGCCTCTAAGACCTCAGAGATAAGCCATTTGGTTGTCCCCATCTTTCAAATAAAGCTTTTTGGGCAATTCAAATTCAAACACTAATAATGACTTTATATTAATATTTCCAATTCAATTTGAATTTTGGGGGCTTTTCTCTTAATTTACCTTAACAAAGCAATAAAAATGAGCACCACTAACAAAGATACAATACAGTGTTAATCCCATTCACAAGGGAGAAGCCCTCATAACTTAACCACTTTTTAAAAGCCCTATCTCTTAATATTGTTGCATTGAGAATTAAGTTTCAACATAAATTTTGGAAGGTAACGAAATATTCAAATGATAGTATTCTGTCCCTATGCCCCTACCCAAATGCATATTTTTCTCATATACAAAACATAATTATTCCATCTCAATAGCCTTAAGATTCTTCACTTGTTTTAACATCAATTTTAAAGTTTAAATCTAAAGTCTCATCTAATTATTATCTATTCAGATATGAATGAGACTCAATGTGTCATTCATTCTATGGAAAATTACTCTCCAGCTGTGGGCATGTGAAACCAAAGAGGTTATGTTCTTCTGAAATACAATGTTGGGACAAGCATAGGACAGCCATTTCCATTCTAAAAGGAAGCAATAGGAACAAAGCAAGGAATAACAGGTTCCAAGTAAGTCCAAAACCTAGTAAGACAAACAATTTCAAATCTAGAGGCTTGAAAATAATTCTTTCTGGCTCCTAGCCTCACCTTGGGTCTAGGTGCACTGTGGCAGTGGTTGGGTCCCCAGGGCTCCAGCAGTGGATCTACAGTTCTATAGATCTTGGGGATGGTTCCTAAGCTGTGAGTCCACTAGGCATTGCCCCACTGAGGATTCTCTGTGATGGTCCTACTTTTGTAGCATTTCTCTGATTGAGCCCCAAGTCTCTTGGAGGCATCCTTTGAAATTCAGAGGGAGTAGCCATGCCTCCACAGCTCTGTGCATCTTCAGATTTAGCAACACATGGAAGCTGCCATGGTTTATGGCTTGTGCCTTTTAGAGCAACAGACTGAGCTGTACATGGGCCCACTTTGGCCACAGTTGGGGTGGCTAAAAATCACTGCACTGGAATGCAGGGAGCAGAGACTTGAGGCAGTTTTTAAGAGTGAGCCTCAAGGTTTCATGGTCACCCTGTGCATTTTTCTTAAAACTGTTCTGCCCTCAGTGTCCTGGTACTCTGAGCCTGTGATGTGAATGGTAGCACCAAAAATCTCCAGAATGCCTTTTGGGTCATTATTTGATATGGTTTGGCTGTGTCCCCACCTAAATCTCATCTTGAATTGTAGCTCCCATAATCCCCACTTATCGGTGGAGGGACCCAGTTAGAAGTAATTGAATCATAGGGATGGGTTTTTCCTGTGCTGTTTTCATGACAGTGTAAGTCTCACAAGATCTGATGGTTTTATAAAGGGCAGTTCCCCTGCACACACTCTCTTGCCTGCCACCATGTAAGATGTGCCTTTGTTCCTCCTTCACTTTCCACCATGAATGTGAGGCCTCCTCAACCATGTGGAACTGTGACTCCATTAAACCTCTTCTTCTTTTTTAAATTACCCAGTCTTAGATATGTCTTTATTAGTAGCATGAGAATGAACTAATACATTATTCCATTGTCTTGAGGAATAACATCTCACTTCCTTGTATTCATATTTATCTCCTTATCAAATATTCACTTGGCCATACCCTTGGTATTGTCTCCCAGATATATATTTTTATTTTACACTTTTTTTACATGTCCAGGCTAAGAATGTTTTTAAATCTTTAAGTTCTGCTTTCCTTTTGAATGTAATTTCCATCTTTAATTTACTCCTCTCTTCTCTTATTTTACTATAAACAGTCAAGAGGAGCCATGCGGGACTCTGAACACTTTACTTAGAGATTTCTTCTGCCAAATATCCTAGTTTATCACTCTTAAATTCTGCCTTCCACAAAGCACTAGGACATGGACATACTTCAGCTGAGTTCTTTACCACCTTGTAACAAGTATGGCCTTCCTTCCAGTTTCTAATAAGATATTTCTCACTCCCATGTAAGACCTCATCAAAAAGGACTTTAGTGCCCATATTTTTGTCAGCGTTCTGATTACGGTCACTTAGATAATCTCTAAGAAGACAGAGGCTCCTTCTACAACTTTCTTCTTCTGAGCCTTCACCAGAATTGACCTGAATGATTCATTCATGCCATCTAGGGTTTTTTCAGCATGCGCTTCAAAGCTGTTCCAGCCTTTACCAATTACCCAGTTCCATAGATGTTTTCACGTTTACAGATATTTGTTATAGCAACATTCCACTTCTGGTCCCAATTTCTGCCTTAGTCTTTTTGTGTTGCTCTAACAAAATACATGAAACTGACTAGCTTATAAACAAAATGAATCTATTTTTCACATTTCGGGAGGCTAGAAAGTCAAAAATCAAGGGGCTGGCCTGTTTGGTATCTGGTGAGAGCCCAATCTCTGCTTTCAAGACGGAGCCTTGTTGTTGCATTCTCCATAGGGTGCAAACTCTGTGTTCTCACTTGGAAAAAGGGAAGGAAGGGCAAAAGAGCAGAACACTGTGTAAAACTTATTTCATAAAGACCTGAACCTTATTTACAAGGGTGAAGTTCTTATCATTGAATCACCTGCTAAAGGCTCCACCTCTTTATACTGTTCCACTGTGGATTAAGTTTCCACATAAATTTTGGAGGGGGAGCAAACATTCAAACCATAGCATCTCTTATTATATCTATGTATAGATGTATGAATATATATTTTAATTATTTACAAATTAGTTACTGATTGACACATAATAAATTACACCAAAACTTAGCAGCTTTAGGCAACAAACACTTAGGGCACATTGCTTCTACGGATCAGAAATTTAAGAGCAGCTTAGCTGGGCATTTGCGGTTCAGAATCTCTCAGGAGGTTGCAAATTGTTGGCTAGGGCTGTAGTCATTTGAAGGCTTAACTGGGCACCGGGGCTAGAGTATATACCTCCAAGATGAATCTCAGACCTCAGTTTCTCACTGGCTGCTGGCATAAAGCTTCATTTTCTTACCAAATTGACCTCTGCGTAATTATTCCTAAGCCATGACATGTTTTGCTGATGTACCCTTAAAGAGTGATCGAAGAGAAAGAACAATGAGGAGGCATAATTGGAGGCCTTTTAAGACCAAGTCTCAGAAATGGCACTCTGTTCACATCCACCAAATTCTATTTATTAGAAGCAAGCCACTAAATCCAGCCCACACTCATGGAGAAGGGAATTAAACTTCATTTATTGAAGAGAGGAATAGCAAAGTAATTATGACCATGTTTTAAAAACACCACATTTGTTTCTTCTATATCATACATAAAATAGATTCAAATTTACTGTATCTATATAAACATGAAAATAGTGAATTAAGTGTAAAAGTAGTGTTAACAATGTATACGCAGTGTATTGTGTTCAAAAGCCTATTGAAGTAATTTTCTCTGTATGATAATGTTACTGATTTGGTGTAGAGTTAAATTACCTTATTTTTATTTTTTTCAATTTTAGAATGTTTATGGTTTTTTATGCAAATCTGTTTTTTGATCAAATGCAATGCATGCATAGTTCAGAAAACAAAACAATTATGTCCAGGAATGTCTTGCTCTTTGTCTTATCTTTTACATTTACTATTCACAATACCTTGTTTCTGTAGAGAGCCATTTTATTTGTTTTTGGTTTATTCTCCTTTTGTTTTTCAAAATAAGCCTTAAGAAAGTCAAATAAGTAATTAATTCTACTTTGACACTGTATGATTCTTTTTCTTGGCTTTATGAAAGCCAAATGTTTGCTAATTAATTTACATAGGAGCAGAATAAGGAGATAGAAGCCCCTTTTTGTTCAGTAGGTTCCTCGGGTTAGTTAGGTTCCTCGGGTTGGCAGCCACGATGAGCACCATGCTGTTTTTAGAAGATGTCCTGCCAAATAAACTGTACCTTAGAGACATTGAACATAGCAGATGCACAAATGGTAGCCAGTTCCCTTTACACAGTCCTGGCTGATGGACCAAAAACAATTTCCTTTGACAGGGAAATCTATGCTAACTGTATTGAAAACTGTAAGACAGATAAATGGTACGTATTACTATACATTCCCTCTTGGTTAAAACTAAATTCAAGTTTTCTATGCACGTTTTTCACAATGTGCTTTAAGGTTAGAGCATTCATAAAGACATTTCTGAATCTGTGAATATAGTTTGATTTTGTAGCCAAGGGTTGAAAGGGTAAAAGAGAACTACACATTAAGATGTGGTATTAAGACTGGGTATGGTGGCTCATGCCTGTAATCCTAGCACTTTGGAAGGCAGAGGCGGGTGGATCACCTGAGGTCGGGAGTTCCAGACCAGCCTGGCCAACATAGAGAAACCCTGTCTCTACTAAAAATACAAAATTAGCCAGGCGTGGTGGCGCATGCCCATAATTTCAGCTACTTGGGAGGCTGAGGCAGGAGAATCGCTTGAACCCGGGAGGCGGAGGTTGCGGTGAGCCAAAATTGCACCATTGCACTCCAGCCTGGGCAACAAGAGCAAAACTCTGTCAAGAAAAAAAAAAAAAAAAAAAGATGTGGTATTAAAGTTATTTTTAAAAAATTTTAAAACATTTTTTCAGGTAATTTTGAACAAAAAAACATTAAAATAGCATAACAATTTTCTATTTTAATAATTATGGTGTTATTGGGATTGCTTTATACTATAGAGAAATGATAAACATATTTCTTAGTGACAGAATTGTTTAGGGAAAATGCCAGCGAATTACAAAAAAAAAGTGCATGAAACTGTTTTTATTCCAGCACTGTTGTTATATTCAATGTTTCACTAAAGCATCAACTAAAGCCGCAGCTGGCAGTGATTGGGAGTTTTGTCTGTTTTGAATCACTAAGAATGACAAACAAGTTTAAAGGGACTGCATATCTTCAGTTATGTGTTTCTCTTCTTTTCTCTTGTTCCTCCTTCATTGTTTTCTTTCTCTTATTTGTTTCTTCGTTAATTTACTTGTCAATTTCTTTTTAATCTATTCATTTTATTGTTAATTTGTTTATTCATTCATTTACTTATTCATCCATTCATCCATGTAAAGTAACATCTGCTTTAGCGTAGACCAGTACAATAGGAAATAGCTTCTCAATTTGTTCCCTGTTCCACCCTCACACCAATGCAAGGCATTCCGCACACAGCGTGCAGTGACCATTATGAAGCAAAAATTATATTGATTCTTTCCTCTGCTAAATAACCCTCCAGTGGCCTCGTATATCACTCAGGAAAAATTTTAACTTTCTGCAATGGCTTACTTAATTTGAGGCTTTGTTCTCTCTCCAACTTTATTACCTTTCACTCCCCCTTGCATACATTGCTTTGGTCAAACTGATTTTTTTTTATTGTGCCTCAAAAAACACTTAATACTTGTTATTCCTTTTACCTAGAAAGTACTTCCCTCAAATCACAGCATTGATGGCTATCATCATTTTTATCATTGCTCAAATGCCACCTCAGGGATGCCTTTCTGACTACCCTATCTAAAGCTGCCTCCCATCCCTCGCCGTCATATCACATTGTCTTCTTAGCACTTACTACTATTTGAAAGTGATTTGAAAGTGATTGTATGTATCCCTAATAGAATGTAAGCTCTCTGAGCACAAGGAATGTATCTATCTTCTTTATTATTGTATTCTCAATACCCCAAATAATGCTGACACATAGTTAATTCCTAGTATATAACGGTTGGAGAAATGTATGAATGAATACTTCTGTTCCAGAAACAATCACTGTTAACGTATTGGGCATTTTGTGTGGCCATAAGATAATAGAATGAATAAAATTGTAATAAACAGCACCACTCTAGTGATAAGACACACATACAATCAAACAATTAGCACATAGTGTGCTAGTAATAAAACAGAAGTCTGTACTAAGGGCAAGGCAGCTTAGAGAAAGAAGGATATTTAGATTAAAAGGAAAAGAAAAAGAGAATTCTTGTCTTGTTTGAGGAACGGCAAGAAGGCCAGTTTTGCTGGAATAGACAGTGAAAGGCTATGAACTCAGTGACATGGGCAGAGGCTTGGATGTTAAACGAAATTGTGATTATGGAATTCCAGTACTGTAACATCTTTCAAATGCACTGCTTAAATCAAGTGGCAAAAATATATATAGTGCTGAGAAGTTTGTAAACTCCTTGAAGAAAAAGACATCTTTTATATTCTTTATTTATATTTCCCAAAGTGCCTATCAGAGCATTAAACACATGGCAAACACTCGATGATAACACATGTTTGGATTACTGAAGGCACAAGCACATGTAATACCCCATTTTTCCATCAGTTTAATAGCTCATAAGCCACATCCTTTAAAGCACACTTTTGGCTGAGATGTAGAGCCTCCTTCTATAGGAATATTCCATCCAGCCAATAGGAGAGGGTAAACTGAAGATCTCTTTCTCTTTCTATTCCACTTGTTCTGCTCATATGGCCGTAGAAAAAGTAGTACTGGAAGATAGGAAAGCATGCCTCTTATCGGTTGATTTCTTAGCTTGTTTTCAATTATTATCACTAGGTAACAAATTGTGGGAAAAATACTAAGTAGCTTACACAAACCATTTTATTTTGCTTGTGAGTTTTATGTGTCAGAAACTTGACAAGGGTTTGCCTAAGCAATTATCATGTGGGATTGATTCTGCAGTTGAGGTAGATGTCAACTTGAAGCTGTAGTCATCCCAAGGCTTGACTGAGATAGATGTTTAAGATACCTTATTCACATTACTAGCAGTTGATGCTGTCAGCTAGAATCTCAGTGAGGGCTTTTGAACTAGAGCACCTACATATGGCCTCTCCAAATGGTCTGTGTTTCCTTATCACATGAAGGCTACAAGGTAGGTAGAGACTTCTAGAAGGATAGCTGTGATAGTTACTATTGAGTGTCAACTTGATTGGATTGAAGGATGCAAATTATCATTCCTGGGTGTGTCTGTGAGTTTGTTGCCAAAGGAGATTAACCTTTGAGTTAGTGGGCTGAGAGAGGTAGACACACCCTCAATCTGGGTGGGCACTATCTAATCAGCTGCCAGCGTGGCTAGAATAAAACAGGCAGGAAAAGATAAAAGAGCAGACCTGCTGAGTCATCTGGACTTCTTCATCTTTCTCCCATACTGGATGCTTCCTGCCCCTGAACATCAGACTCCACGTTCTTCAGATTTTGTACTCTTGGACGTACAGTAGTGGTTTGCCAAGGGCTCTCAGGCCTTCAGTCACAGACTGAAGGCCGCACTGTCGGCTTCCCTACTTTTGAGGCTTTGGAACTCAGACTGGCTTCCTTGCTCCTTAGCTTGCAGACAGCCTATTGTGGGACTTCACCTGGTAATTGTGAGTCAATACTCCTTAATAAATTCTCTTTCATATATACATCTATCCTATTAGTTCTCTCCCTCCAGAGAACCATGACTAGTACAGATTTTGGTACCAAGAGTGGTTCTAGAGGAAAGAATTTTAAGGATGGATTTCTTTAGTTGGTTTTGGGGTTTCTGGCGTTGGCTGCTTAATATGACTAGACCCTAAAATGCTAAGGACTCTACTTCTAATAGTATGGAGTGCACTGATAGTCCTTAGTGAGAACTGTTTAGATCATTATGCAAAATAAATACATTTTATATCCTGATTCACTGCTTACGAAAGGCAAGGAGTTTAGTGACTCTATACGTAATACCTTTGACCATAGGTGGAGAACCAAGGAATATAACGAAGCTGGTTGGTTGCTGCTAAGTTCGCTGGACAAAGTGACAAAAGAAAAGGATGAGCTCAGTGTCTTGTTTTTCTAAGACCACCAGAGCGAGCACAAAAGAACCAGCAAGTAGGCAAAGGTCAGGTGCAAAACTGCTAGTTTATTTTAGTAACCTAAGGTGTGGAGAAGTCTGTCGGCCTCCGGCAAAAAAGGCCGGCAGAGTTCCCCTCCCCCAAGCTCTCGGACGGAGTTCCCACATCCCGACAGGACTGGGAAGCTGGGAAGTCCGCGACTGTGAGAAGGCCGCGTGGCTCAATGGCGGAGAGCGGCTTTTCTAGGAGTGGGAGGGCAATAGGTGGGGCATGGGCATGTCAGGGGCGTTCCGCAGGTGTGACCAGGTAAATCTTGGTCTCTTCAGATTGACGTCACCTGGCGCATGCCCAGTTCGTCTGCACCTTCCCAGGTCGCCGGCTGCATTTTCGCGTGCGTGGGAAGAGTTGGGGGTGGGGGATGAAGAACCCGGAAGTGCACCATCTTGCCTCGTTCGTCCAAACACTCAGGGATTCTAACTACTGGCTCCAGAAGCACATACTGAGCCTCAAGTCTTCTAAGACTGCTCTGAGTGAGAGTCTTATCTCCTGCAAAGGGCTAAAATTATAGAAAATTGGACAAAAGTTCTTATCATGAAGAACAGCTGACCTGCAATAAATTGTGCTCACCCAGTCTCACCAGGTGTCTAATGTTAAAGTGAGGGCATTGATTGGAAAAGAATGGGACACTACAACTTGGAATGGGGATGTGTAGGTGGATCCTGATGAAGCTGGGGACACTAAGCTTGTAAATCCTTTTTTTTTTTTTTTTTTTTTCCAGACAGAGTCTTGCTCTGCCACCCAGGCTGGAGTGCAGTGGTGCCATCTAGGCTCACTGCAACAGCCACCTCCCAGGTTCAAGCAATTCTCCCTGCCTCAGCCTCCTGACTAGTTGGGATTACTGGCACCTGCCACCATGCCTGGCTAATTTTTGTAGTTTTAGTAGAGAAGAAGTTTCACCATGTTGGCCAGGCTGGTCTTGAACTCCTGACCTCAGGTGATCCGCTCTTCTCAGCCTCCCAAAGTGTTGGGATTACAGGCATGAGCTACTACTGCTCCAGGACAGAGTTTATAAACTCTAATGAGCCTTTTTTGCCAGAGGAAACACCTGTCCCCACCCATGCTGCCTTCAGCCTTTCCACCTTTGTCTGAAAAGATTAACCCTGCATTGCCTGAGGCAACAGTGATGGCCTCCCCTGAATGAGTTGCCAGGAAAAACAATACTGATTCTCCTCAGGATACACCCTCAACATCTCTGTTGCCTCCTAGACCTATAACTAGACTAAAGTCCCGGCAGACCCCTAGAGGTAAGGTTCAGAGTGACACACAAGGAGGTGTGCTACACTCCAAAATAACTGCTTTTCTAATTTATGCAAGCAGAAATCTGGAGAACAGGCATGGGAATGAATATTAAGGATGTGGGATAATGGTGAAAGAAACATAAAGTTGGATCAGGCTGAATTTATTGATATGAGCCCACTAAGTAGGGATTCTACATTTAATATTGCATCTTGGGGAGTTAAAAAATGGTTCTAACAGAGTATTTGCTTGGTTAGCTGAAATAGGGATCAAAAGATAGCCCACTGCAAGCCAACTGGAAATGCCTGGTTTCCCTTGGTTTAATGTAGAGGAAGGGATCCAAAGACTTAGGGAGACTGGGATTCTAGAGTGGATTAGGCACTTTAGACCTACTCATCCCAGCTGGTAGGGTCCAGACGACATATCCTTCACCAATACTTTGTGAAATAGACTTGTTAGGAGAGCACCTGCATCCTTGAAGAGCTCTGTGATTGCTCTTCTCTGTATGCCACATGTTACAGTAGGAATCAGAGTCACTAAATTACAAAACTTAAATGCAATGGGAAAAATTGGACCTAAAGGTGGCAGGGACCAAGTGGCAGTACTTATCCATCAAAGCCAAGGTGGGCACAGTTACCGTAATGAACAGTAGAGGAAAAGCAGCAATCAGAATAGTCTGATTCATGTAGAGCTCTGGCATGGGCTAATTAAACACTGTGTTTCTAGAAGTGAAATTAGTAGGAAGCCTACAACATTCTTACCTAATTTGTATAAGCAGAAAAATTCCAGGTTGAGTGGACCAAAGACTAATTTGAATTATAAAAATAGAGAATCATAACCTCTCAATGAATGTCCACACTGGAACTAGTTTATAGACTCAGAACCCCTTGAATGAAGGGGAGGCCGAGTCCCCTTGTGGAAGGACCCAACCACACTACTGACTATTTATGCTGTTAATCTTTCTTCCATCCTTCCCTAAAGATACCTCCAAAAGTCTGTGTATGCTCTGAATTAGCATCCATTATTTGGTACTGTTTCTCCCATAGCCAGGATTCACGGGTCCAGGAGTCAAGGGGTGGAAGTGGAAGTGGCACCTCTTACAATCACCCCTAGTGACCCACTAGTGAAATTTTTGCTTCCTTTTCCTGCACCATTAAGTTTGGCTGGCCTAGGGATCTTAGTTCCAGAGAGAGGAATGCTGACACCAGGAGACACAACAATAATTCCATTAAACTGGAAGTTAAGATTGCCACCTGGTAACTTTGGGCTCCTCTTACCTCTAAGTCAACAGGCTAAGAAGGGAGTTACAGTGTTTGCTGGCATGACTGACCAGGACTATCAAGATGAAATCAGTCTACTACTCCACAATGGAGGCAAAGAGGACTATCCGTGGAATACAGGAGATCCCTTAGGGCATCTTTTAGTATTACCATGCTCTGTGATTAAGGTCAATGGGAAACTACAACTCAATCCAGGTAGGACTACAAATAGCCTAGACCCTTCATGAATACAAGTTTGGTTCACTCCACCAGGTGAAAAACCATGACCTACTGAGGTGCTTGCTGAAGGCGAAGGGAAAACAGAATGAGTAGCAGAAGAAGATAGTCATCAATACCAGCTACAACCATGTGACCAGTTGCAGAAATGGAGACTATAATTGTCATTAATATTTCCTCTTTATTTTGTTAAGAACATGTTTGTGCATGTATATGCTTGCTTTTAAGAACATATCTTCATTTTACTTCTTTTTTCTTTATCATGTGACATAGGATTTATTGACTTCATATCAGCATTTAAGTGTTGTTAACTTCATGTAACAACATTTAGGTTAAGGATGAGTGTGCTTCCGGTTGTATGAAGGATAGTTGTATTATGTTAGGCATAATTATGACCTTATTATTGTCTTTATTTGAAGATTATATATAATTTCAGCAGATGTGTGTGGGTTCAAGTTGACAAGGGGTAGACTTGTGATAGTTAATATTGAGTGTCAACTGGATTGGGTCGAAGGATGCAAAGTATTGTTCTGGGTGTGTCAGTGAGGGTGTTGCCAAAGGAGATTAACATTTGACTCAGTGACCTGGGAGAGGCAGACCCACCATCAATCTGAGTCCGCGTTCTCTAATTAGTTGGCAGAGTGGCTGGAATAAAGAAGGCAGGAGAAGATGGAAGGGCAGACTGCTGAATCTTCTAGCCTTCAAGTTTCTCCTGTGCTGGATACTTCTTGCCCTTGAACATCAGACTCCACATTCTTCAGCTTTTGGACTTTTTGACTTAGACCAGTGATTTTCCAGGGGGTCTTGGACCTTTGGCCACAGACTGAAGGCGGCACTGTTGGCTTCCCTGCTTTTGAGGCTTTGGAACTTGGACTGACTTCCTTGCTCCTCAGGTTGTAGATGGCCTATTGTGGGACTTCACTTTGTGATTGTGTGAGTCAATACTCCTTAATAAACTCCTCTTCATATATACATTATCCTGTTAGTCCTTTCCCTCTAGAAAACCCTAATAAAATAGCTTAGAACTTCACATATGTGTCTTTCAGTGACGCACAACCTAGATCACCTCATATATTCTCAGAAGCCATGGTGCATTATTTCCACTGCATCTTAATAGTTTGTGAGTTTATATTTTTTTCCAAAGCAGATCGGTCAAGATAATAATTTGCAGTCATACAGAAAAAATAATCCAGGTAGGATTTTGATTAACGTTTTGGTTAAGTGTTTAATAAGTTTTAATAAATTTAATAAATATGTAGACTATGTTGATGACCTGTCAGGCTTAGAAGTGTTATTGCACTAACAACAATTTTTCTATTTTTTGAAGATAATATTTTATTCACTTCAAATACTGCATCTATTTATGCAGGGACCCTGTTTATTAAAAATTCCTATGATCATAAATCTTCCTATCTTTCCCTTTATGCTCCTTTTAACAAAACAAATTTCTTTGACTCATGATACAAAAAGTACCTCTTAACTGCAGTTTTGCATCTCATCTTCCTCAGGGTTTACTTTATAGGAGTATTCTTCTCTCTTCTCTTTTCTTCTCTTCTAGTTAGAGTCATGGGCATCAGGATTGCAATAAAGCAGAGTCATGACAGATGTGACAGTGACTAATTGTAGCCGTTGCTGGCAATGTGGCAAAGGGATTTTCTCATTAAAGGTAAGGGTCAGAGGAAGATTTGAGAATGAGAAAGCAATGTAATGGGGTCAGGGCAAAGTGACCACTTCAGCCTTGAGCCAACCCAAGTGGAAAATTGCTTGAAAAGCAGGTTAGCGATTTCAACCAGGAATGAAATACAGGATAAAAAAGCTTTTAACAAATGCATAGAGATGACCACACACATTTTCAAATAGCCTTAAAGTAATTATTTCTTACTTTCCAATGAAAGAGTTTTCAATGCCTTTTATAATTATTTTTCACTGCCTTTGAATATAATTACATGAATAATTAAATTTTGCTCATTCTCTCTCCTCAGTACCTTTGCATCAGCCTCCTGTTCTTTATATCCAATGTCACTATCCTAGTTCTGACCCTCAGTTGATCTTCCTTGGGCTAAAGCAATAGTCTCCAACTGGTCTTTCCACTTCCAGGTCCTCTTCTCTTTATAGTTTATTATCTCTCTCTTCCAAAAGCTTAAATGGTAGTGTAATACCTACCAAATGAAAAGTAAATTATCTAGCCTTTCATTGCAGGCCCTCCACAGTATGACGACTTATTCTACTTTCTTCTAATCTTAACCTCTGTGACTACTGTGCAAGTTCTCTATGCTCCAGACTCATATAAATATAAATGTCTTCAGATGAACTCTCTTTTCCCAACGTTATTACTTTTTGCATATTTATTTTCACATCTCTTTGTATTCAAATCAAATGCTTATTCCTTCATGATGCCTTCACTGATTCTTTCCAGCTAGACTAATTTTTGCTTCTATAAACTCTCATAGTATTTTATCTCTTATTACATATATCAAACTGCACATGATACTATAATAATCTTTGTACTTGTCTCATTTGGTTCTCTTCCATTGTCCATTTCCCAGTGTCTACCACTATCATCCTCCAGTCCTCATCTTATTTATCCTTTGGTAGTATTTAATATTGTTGACCAAATTCTACTTCTTACAACTCTCTTCTACAGGAGTCCACAATGACATGACATTCTTCATATCTTCTGAATGATTATTCTCTTCTTCTTTGCACAGTCACCTTGTCTAACTAGCTATTAAATGTTACACTTTTTCAAAGTTCAGTCCTAGGTGCTCCAATCATCCTATACTCTCTTCCAAGGTGACATTTCCTATACCCATGGCTTCAATGCATATGATGTGCAGATTTATATTTCTAAAAGAGATTAGCCAGGTAATTTCTAGACCTTTATACTCAGGTGATAATTTTGCATCTCATCTTGAGCATCATAAGCAGCAATCAAACTCAACATAACCAAAACCAAGTTTATAATATTGTTTTATCCTCAAATATGGTTACCTTCCAGTATTCCTTATCTCAACAAATGACAGTGACATCACTCAGTTGTACAATTCAGGTAATCTCTACCACCTCCCTCTCCCTTACTTCCCATAGCCAACTTGCCACTAACTTGTCTAGTTTTTACTTACTAAGGGCACTTCAAATCTCTCTATTTGTTACTGTCTCCCTCTAAAAACACATTGGTCATAGCTAGCATCATTTCTTCCTGGGACTGCTCCTATAGCCTTCTAATATTCTTTCCTCCCCTATCAGGGACTCTGTAATGGATTCTGTACACTGTATCAAGTTTATATTTTCAAGTCATAAGTATAACATTATTTTCCTGATAAAGCTCTGAAATATTTTGCTAATGTTTTTAGAATAAACATCTTAACACTGCCGTAGCCTTTTGCCAAGGCATCATGCCATTTTCACTTTACGACTTGGCCATTTCACATGCTGCTCCTTTGTCCTGGAATATGCACCCTCCCCTTTTTATTTTTTACAAGATTAATATTTCTCTAACATGTTTTGTTTAAGGTGTTGTTTTTATTAAAAAGTCTTTCCTGACATCCTTAGCCTGATTATGTCTTCCTATTATCAGTGGCCACTGCACTGTGTGCCTCATTTTATAACATTTGTCACAATTGCAATTTTATATCTATTTATGTGATTATTTAACCAATGTCTTTATCTCCCACAAGACTGCAAACTTCACTGCATAAGGGATCAGGTATATATTTGTCACCTTTGTGTCCCCAGCACCTGGCACAATACTAAAACAAAATGGATACTCAATTACTATTTGTGAAATAAATTAATTCCGTCTACTAGAAATTATGTTCATTCATTCAACAGGTGTTCTTAAAGCATTTATTATTTGCCATGCACTGGCATGAAGCAGTTTTATCTTATCTTTGTCTATTCTATAATACTTTGACACATGAATGAATGGATAAATGTGAATCAGGTATGTATTTGTCACCTTTGTGTCCCCAGCACCTGGCACAATACTAAAACAAAATGGATACTCAATTCTAGTTTTTTCCTACTAGACCTTTAACTCTCAAACAGAAGACTTCATAATATGAAAAATTAAGGAGCCATAAATATGTTGGTTCTACTTCTTGAAACTTCTTTACATTTTATTTTGTGATAATACTACTTTATATGTAAACATCACTTTACAGTTTATAGTCATTTTCACATATGTCCATTTGAGTCTCAAATAATTTTCATGCCTTCTTAGTACATAAAGATTAAGAAGTTCAGAATGATTACATTATAAATAGAAATTGGCAGAGACAAGATTAGAACCTAGGAGGACTAGTAAAATCTCAGTCCAGTTTTTAATTACTATAAGTTTGTCAGACATAAGTAAAGGAAAGCAAAGTCTATTAAAGGAGATATCTGTGTTTGTTTCACAAAAGAATGTTACCAGTAGCAAGTTGAGAAAATTGTGAGAATTGCTGGTTTAAATATTGCTGCATTTAGTGGCTATTTGTGTTGCCTTCCCTTTCAGTGCGCATACCTGATGACTTTCTACCATCACACTTTTTGTCTTGAATTCCATTTGCACTGCAGCTTAGAAGCAATGTACATTTATGGGCTTAACATGTCTCCCACGCTTAGAATAAAAAGGAACAGGAAAATTTTCAAAAGTAATGGAGAAAAGATAGATTATATTGAATCAAAAGATGATACAAATTATTCAATATTAGTAATTTTTGGAACAGTTGACTCATATTGTCTGACACTTAGAGAAGGCCACAAAGGCTATCTTTATTTGTTACTTATTTTTACATGTGTCAGCTCCAGATAAGAACACAGAAAACCAAAAAACAATAAAAGTGATATCAATGAAAAGATGCATTAATCAGTTTTTCAAAAGTGAATAGCCTCAACTTACTACTTCTTTTGGAAGGGCATAGCTAGCTAGGTTGTATCTAATGTACTTCTCTTTAATTATATATCCAAATTGGATTATGTTGTGAAGAATAAAAACAATGCAGAATAATGAAAATAATATTTATATAATTTAATGATGATGGGTTTAATTATTTGAAGAAATATTTTGATCTCCAGGCAATCTCAACTTTAATATAATTTTAGCTCTTTTAGAAAGGGCTTTTAAATCTTTTTCAGAAGCTAATTAGAATAGACAAAGTACTATATTCAGACATCCATAATCTGAAACCAACATTATTTATAATACTACTCCAAGTGTTTTTCACAAATAATCATTAAAAGTGTTGAGGGATCTGAATGCCTTCCAGTGAAGTATTATTCTACCTAAAAAATGTTGGCGGGTGGTGGAAGGGGGGGTGGTTCAGGGCAATGCTCAGAAAAACTCCTTGTATTTTGTTTGTAGATAATGAATATGTGGGTATGAGGTCAAAAAATCAGTATAAAAAACCACTGACTTGTTTTTCTACTTTTCATTTAGTTTCGGGGGTACATGCATAGGTTTGATACATGTGTAAATTGTACATTATTGAGGTTTGGTGCAAATGATTTTGTCACCCACGTAGTAAGCATAGTACCCAAAAGATAGTTTATCAATATTCATCCTCCTCCCACACTCCATCATCAAGTAAGCCCCAGAATCTATTGTTTCCCTTTTATGTTCATGTGCACTAAATATTTAGCTCCCACTTATAAGCAAGAACATGGAGTATTCGGTTTTCTGTTCTTGTGTTAATTTGCTTAAGATAATGACCTCCAGTGTTAAAGCAAACTAAATATGGCCTGAGAAGGACTCCATACTTCTGTATTTGAGTCCTTATGGATGAAATGTAACCTAGCTTAATAGTCAGACAAAATTGAAAACTTAATAGTATGCACCTATATCAATGGCTGAGTGTTTGCCAATCCCAGCAGCCATACTTCAATCACTCATAGACTGCTAAATGTTTGAACTGCTTTCAAATAAGGCAAACGCTGACCTGTAATCAATCTCACTGTTTCTGTACCTCACTTCTGATTCCTGTAGGCCACTTTACCTTTTTTGTCTATAAATTTGTTCTGACCACAAGGCACCCCTGTGGATCTGCTGTGATTCTGGGGGCTGCCCAATTCAGAAATCATTCATTGCTCAATTAAACTCTTTTAAATTTAATTTAGCTGAAGTTTCTCTTTTATCAGATGGTGTCAGAAGCAGGATCCGAAGTGGAGCTACTAGAAACCTCCAGGAGGGCTGAGTGAACTCACAAGGTACCTGCAGGACCCGTTTGTATCCATTGATGTCTCGAAGCAGCTGGGGATCATGGTAAAGCTCCCTCTCAGATTTCAGAGCTCCGAGGATTTCTTTGAGCAAATTTTTGATCTAAACTGTGTTTGGAGTTGTGACAGAAATTGGACTGGGGACAGGAACAGATTTGATCGTGGAATTAATTGGCTTGGATCCAGTTAGAGGCCTCTTACATCTGACTGGGTCAGAAAGGAACTGGTTGTAAGCAGTAATATTGCAGGGGTTATACAATTTGGCTTTTGAAAATTCACAGGGATTTTTGTGTTACAACGTTTGCTTCATTTTTCTTGCATGTTTACGCAGGGAAAAAAAATCACTGGCTAAGTTAATCAAGAGAACCTGAGCGTAAAGCCAATATTTTCAGTAAAAATGGCATCCTTAATTTCTGGAAAATCAAGTTCAGTATGATGTTGGTTGTGGGTTTGCCATAGTGGCCCTTATTATTTTGAGGTATAGCTCTTCAATTCCTAGGTTTTTGAGAGTTTTTAACATGAAAATATGTTGAATTTTTCAAAAGCCTTTCTGTGACTATTTAGATGATCATGTGGTTTTTGTTTTTATTTCTGTTTATGTGATAAATCAAGTATATTGATTTGCATATGTTGAACCAATCTTGCATGCCAGGAATAAAGCCTACTCAATCATGGTGAACCAACTTTTTGATGTGCTGCTGGATTAAATTTGCTAGTATGTTATTGAGAATGTTTGCATCTATGTTCCTCAGGCATATTGCCATAAGTTTTCCTTTCTTGTTGTGCCACTGTCAGTTTTAGTATCAGAATGATGCTGACCTAATAGAATGAGTTATGACAGAGTACCCCCAAGACTTTTTGGAATAGTTTCAGTAGGGTTGGTACCAATCTGATGATTGACACCAATCTTCATATGTCTGGTAGAATTCAGCTGTGAATCCATCTGATCTAAGGCTTTTTCTGGTTGTTAGGTGTCTTATTACTGATTCAATTTCAGAACTCATTATTTATCTGTTCTGGTATTCAATTTCTTCCTGATTCAATCTGGGGAGGTTGTATATTTTCAGACATTTTTCCATTTATTCCAGGTTTTCTAGTTACTGTGCATAGAGGTGTTCATAACAGTTTCTGAGTATTTTTCATATTTCTGTGGGGTCAATTGAAATGTCACCTTTGTCATTTCTGTTAGTGTTTATTTGGATCATCTCTCCTTTTTTTTAAAATTAGTCTATCTAGTGGTCTATCAATCTTTACTCTTTTAAAAAACCAACTGTTGATTTCATTGATCTTTTGCATGGATTTTTGCATCTTTTTAGTACAACTATGATTTTGGTTATTTATTTTCTTCCACTAGCTTTGGGTTTGGATTGCTCTTGTTTTTCTAGGTCCTGTAGGTGTGCTATTAGATTGTTAATTTGAGATCTTTCTAACTTTTTGATGTGGTGTTTGGTGCTATAAACTTTCCTTATAACACTGCTTTATCTGTGTCTCAGAGATTCTAGTATGTTGTAACTTTGTTTTCATTAGTTTCAAATAATTTATTTCTCCTTTAATTTCATTGTTTACACAATAGTCATTCAGTAGCACATGTTCAGTCTCCTTGTAATAGTATGATTTTGAGAGCTCTTCCTGGTCTTGATTTCCATTTTTTTGTATTCTGTGCTTCAGAGTGTAGTTGGTATGCGTTCGGATTTCTTGAGTTTGTTGACAATTGCTTTATGGTTGAGCATGTGGTCAATTTAGAGTATGTTCCATGTGCAGATGAGAAGAATGTATAGTCCCTTGTTGTTAGGGGGAGTGTTCTATAAATTTTTTTAGGTCAACTTGGTCAAATGTTCGGTTTAGATCTTGAATGTCATTAGTTTTCTGCCTTGATGATATGCATAAAACTCAGTGGGTTGTTGAAATCTTCCACTATTATTGTGTGATTATCTAAGTCTCTTTGTAGGTCTCTAAGAACTTGTTTTATCGGTCTAGGTGCTCCAATATCGGGAACATATATATTTAGGACAGTTAAGTCTTCTGTTGAATTGAGTTCTTTTTTATCATGTAATATGCTTCTTTATCCTTTTGTATCTTTGTTGCTTTAAAGTCTGTTTTGTCTGAAAGAAGAATAACAATCCCTGCTCTTTGTTGTTTTCCATTTGCATGATAGGTCTTTCTCTGTCTCTTCACTTCAGGTCTATGCATGTCATTGTCTGTGCCATGGGTCTTTTGAAGACAGCATACAGGTGGGTCTTGCATCTTCATCCAACTTGCCATTCTGTGCCTTTCATGTGTGGTGTTTAACTTTATTACTTTCAAGGTTAATTTTAATATGGGAGGATTTCATCTTGCCATCATTTTGTTACCTGGTTGTTATATAGACTTAATTGTATACTTGTTTTATATTTTCAGTGGGCTACGTAATTAACTGTCTGTTTTTGTAGCGGCAGGTAATGGTCTTTTGTTTTCATGTTTAGCATTCCCTTAAGGCAAGTCTGGTGGCAATTAATTCCCTTAGCATTTACTTGTCTGATAAGGGTTTTATTTATCCTTCACTTTTGAAACTTAGTTTGGCTAAATATGAAATTCTTATTTGGAATTTCTGTTGTTTAAGGATGCTGAATATAGGCCCCCAATCTCTTCTGAATGTAAAGTTTCTGCTGAACGTCTCACTTTTAGCCTTGATGAGGTTCTTTTTGTATGTGACCTACCCCTTCTCGCTAGATGCTTTTAATTTTTTTTGTTCACACTGACCATAAAGAATCTGACGACCATGTGTCTGGAGGATGTTCAACTTGTATATTTTGCAGGAGTTCTTCAAATGCTTCTTTCCTCAGCATGGTCTCTCTTTCTGTTAATACTTCTAATTGCATTATGAAATTCTTGTAGTGAGCTTTTCAGTTCCAGTTGATTGTTTTGGTTCTTTCTTAAAATGTCTCTTTAGTCTTTCAGCTCTTGTATCTCTTTTTATTGGATTCCTTAGATTCTTTGGGTTGGCTTTCAACATTCTCCTGAATCTTGATGACTTTCATTGCCATCCAGATTCTGAATTCTATGTCTGTCATTTCAGCCATTTCATTATCAATAAGAACCATTGCTGGGAATGTAGTATGGTTATTTTTATGTAAGAAGACATGTTGGCTTTTAGAGTTGCCAGAGTTTTTGTGCTAGTTCTACCTCATCTGGGTGAGTTGATGTGTGTTTTTTTTTTTTTTTTTTTTCCAGTGTTTGTAGTTGGCTCTCTGGCTGGGGATTTTTGCTTTGTGTCCTTGATGCTTTTACTGTGGTATGAGTTGGGTTTATACTTTTGGCTTTCTTTTTGGGTGATTTCAGTGAACCAAGGCTCAGCTTAACACTTCTAGGCTGCATGCTGTAACTCTGTAGGTCTAGGACCAGGCTTCTGCTTTTTCCTCTGGCCCCCTAAGTATAAGCACTCTTTGCACTGGAAGATCCAAGGTGTTCCCAGTCCACTGGCAACAAGACTTTAATGGGAATTGGTTGGGGGGGTGCTGAAGGCCAACACACTTTGGTGGGAGATGGCAACACAGAAGGGGTTCCCTTATGTATGTGTGCCACCAGTAGGACACTAATGGGTCCCTCACATGTGTGTGTGCCAGTGGCTGGGTGGCAGTGGGGTGAAGGCAAAGTCAACATGTGTATGTGTGCCAGCAAAGCAGCAGGGTGAGGCTGCAGGTGATGTGCATCAATGAAACAGTGAGGCTGCAGGCCGGTGTGCACCAGCAAAACAGTGTGGGGAGGCTGTGGGTAAGTATGTGTCTGTGAAGCAGTGGAAAGAGATTGTGGGTGAAAGTGTGCTGGTGAAGCAGTTAGGGGAGGGCACCTGTGGGGGCCAACCTACAGAGGCTCTCTGACTGTTAGGCAGGGTCTGCCAGCAAAAGAACTATGGTGGTGGCCCCTGGCAAGTGCCTTGACTAGGCAGCTGAGGCCATGCTGCAAGTGGGTGCAGTCAGGCACGGAACTTGTGATAGGCCAGCAGAAAGGGGGACACATAGATCAGACTGGCTTAAATTCATAGGCAAGATAGCCTTGCTCTGTCTAGGTTCATCAGCCAACAAAGGCTAAATCCATCTAGAGGGATATGGTGAGCCTTGGGGAATGGGCACCGATGGCCATGCTCCTCTTCAGCTGTTCCTATGCCAAACGCTCTGTGCTTCATGTAGGTTGGAGTTCCATCTCTGTCAACTTTCTAGGCAGTCGTCTATGCAAGCTCAAATGTCCATGGGGGCCATGGCATCTCCTGCAGCTAGGATTCTGGAGGTCTGTGGTAAGAATGTGTTACCCCAAGACTATTTTACTTACCTTTTCCCCTGGAGCTGCTCAGGGTCAGGAATTCATCCTGTTGTTCAGTAATCACATTCAGGGTACTCAGCTTCCTTCCCTTTCAGTCCAGGGTCTGTGTCCTTCTCCCCTACACTGTCAATGCCTTCTTTCTGAAGATATGTTTGGAGTGCACCTGTCTTCTTGATGGTCTGTCTGGTCTCTCAGTGGAAGAAGTTATTCCTGTCAGTATCTAGTTAGTCATCTTATCTCCATGTTTAACCATTGATTTTGAACCTGTAATTGCTTAGCAACATTTTCATGTTGAAATAAACACTTAAAATTATATGTCTAATGAATTTGTAAATATTCACTATCACATTATCATTATTATTAATAATATTATTTTGCTTCCCTATACTTTCCTCTACCTTTTAATTTTTTTGTTGTTTTCTGCCTTTATACAATGCTATGTGTCCATTGGTGGATAGATATGCTTAATTAAAGAAGAGGGTCAATTGCTGTAGCTCTTGACAGAATGCATTATTTCAAGTAATAGAGATAATTGGTATAATCACTAATGTCTTGCATGATTTCCCACTTCCTTGACAAGGTTTCTAAACAGCAAGCTTTTGATTATTTTGTTTTCTGAAGTGATGGCTTCACCTGTATAATTTCCTTGGTTTCTGGATGATGCTGTAACATAGCTTGTGAAATTTTAAAGGACAACCAATGGCTTCTTCTGAATGTTCTTTGCAGCAGAAAAATCTTTGGTTATAGAAAGTTTTAAAATAGCAGAAGTTGATTTTCTCTCTAAATTCATAGTACAGCTAAGTGTTAATAGGAAGTTACACAACGAAAAGGATAACTGATTTAACCATTGATCTTTACATTTCCCATAATTCTATTTTGTTGTAATGTTTCTGGTTAAGAAGAAGTATGAGGAGTTTCTCTGGTGAGAACTGAAGGTCAGAAAAGAGACAGCAGCCATTTTATAACACACACAGATACTAATCCACTGACTCACTCACTCCCTTAATGTGATGCAGTAGCTGGGCCTGCAATTGCTGTCACTTGCCCCAGAATCTTTCCTCAGTTTCTCTGATTCCTTGGCCAGGTGTATTTGTGTTTAGTTCTGTGATAATAGGTCCTGGATTCTGCAGCACACCCACATCATCAAGGTCAAAGGCTAAAAGAATGAAGGCGGTTTCTGAGCTTAAGTCTTTCAAGTATATAATTAACCCTTTATCTCATTCCCATAATTCTTTGGAGATTTATGCTACCAGCATTACACAAAGATGATTTGATAGCTAGGAACTTGTTTACTGAATAGTACTGCACATTTAGAGGGCAGTCATACAAATTCCTGAACTAAAAACAACTATCATGATTGAACACTTCATTTCTCTCCCTCAGCTTGCGGAAGTAATTTTTAAGCAGATGATTCCAAAGAGTTAGTCTTAGATGTATTTTGCAGTAACTCTTTGCAAATATAACCTTAGAGCCATATTTTAATGCTGCAATTCTATAAATGTATATAAATATAAAACATTTTATTGTAAATGTAGTTCTATGTGACTGGAAGACTAGATGTCTGTTACATAACATGTCAAGAACATCAATGCAGCTAGCATTTTGGAAAACTGGCCAGCAATATTTTAGAAAAGCAAGGAAGAAATGAATTTCTAGACATATTAGTTTGTTTCTGGGAACTCACTCTAACTTTCGTTGCTGTTATTTTTGTTGTGTCTCAAATTGAAAGTTGTGCTCTCCAATTTGTGAAAGAAAAATCATTATTTCATTGCACAAGAGATTTTAAACAACATAATATGGCAAAAGGTCAATGAGCATAGTATATTTTTAGCTTCTGTTTTGAAGCTTTTAAGGAGTCCTTGTAAAATGCACCACTAATCATGAAACAGGATCCAATACTTTTCAGTGCAATGTGTGCAATACATGGGCATTCCTAAATTTCTTAGAAAGGTTGGAGGACAATTACAAAGACAATCGTCATATTATAAAGTTGTCCAATACGATTCTTTTAAGACTCAGAAATATTATAGAAAGAGTAATTATGGTCTTTCTGATTCCAACTGCGCTCCTGAAGAAATCATCCACATAATTAAAGTGTCAATTCATTGGAAAGAATATATTATAGTCACTTAGTAGCTTTGAGAAGTATTAGAGTTCCTTTTCTCCTTCCCCAATGTTTTAAAATCATGCAGCAGTATTTTATTTAAGTGAACAGACAGACATACTATTAACTGATTTCAAGTTTACTGGTAAATATCTGTGTTACACACTGAGATGCAGAGTTCAGATGACCCACCTAAAAAGGTCATCCTGCTTTGAAGTGTGTTGTTAGCTGATGGCCTCCAGCTATGAGAGGCCTCAGCGGAAGAAAGCCTCAGCTTTTGGGCCAAGGTCATGCTCTTGTTGAAGAGGATCTCAGCCAAGGACTAAGCAAGCACAAAGTCTAGTTATTTCTGCCCAATATCAGACTTCTCCAATGACAATACTTGCTGCAAATCCCCTTATTGGTCTGGCAGGGACTTTGTCAGGTCTGCATCATTGTCTGATGGTTTCTCTCTGCATCACTCTCCAATAAATATTTTGTGCTCCTAACTGTATCAGTGTCTGCATCCCATAAAACACCAGCACAAATGGTCCACAAAAATAGGTGGGAAATATGGAATTTGAGGGCATAATCATTTTTGACTGTTTTTCTGCAATGATGACCCCATGTTTGGTTGTTGGTGGAGTATAGACAGCCACTTGTAGAATGTGGTAATATAATTGTTAAAACATTCACCCATGCTAAGTTGGGAAAATTTGCTGACAGAGACCATTATACTGGTCAGTATAATAATTTAGATATTTTAAATTTCTTGGTGATAGGTAAATAAACCAATCACAGAATTTTGTTACTGCTACTCACTAAGTTACATGGAAACCCTATAGACTGAGGTCGCATTCTTCTCAAGGTGGCTCCCAGTCAATGATCAGGAAATGTGAATACCATAGCCTGGCCATTTCTGCCCAATGTAGGACTAATGGTCAGTCTTTGCTACCACACTTCCCATTGAGCTGGTAAAGACTTGCAGGTCCCCATCACAATCTGATGACTTATCTACCCAATCTTGCTTCCTCCCCTTTCCTTTCACAAGTATTAATCACCAATAAACCTTTTGTACTTCTATCTTTGTAACACCATTTCCTTCCCAGAGACTCTTATCAGCACACTATGAATCCAAAAGTTTGGTAGGAAATGTGACCAATTAACTACTTTAGCTAATGACATTAACTTACATACTGTAAAATATTCCATATATTAAAAACTTAGAAATGAACTATGTTAGTGACTAAAATATTTCTAATACTTGAGAAGGTATTTTGAAATTAATAACAAAATCAATTGTCCTAAAATCCTAAAAGTGTTTGAGAAAATGATCTGGTGCTTTTCATCTATTTGTTTTCTAATAGTGCAACTCTTTTTTGGTAAACATAGAATATAGAATGGGTACATGTATGTATATATATTGAATATACTGTGTAAAGATCATCTTTGAGCTAGAATACACTTCTATTGATAATATTCCTTTCCTTTTAAAAGAACTACTGTTTAGAAGCCATTGACAATAAGGTTAGTATAAACTAGCATTTTTCAAAGTGTAGTTCATCAATTTGTGAGCCATTTTTAGGGAATTCAGAAAATCAAATTATTTGCTTTTTTTTTTTTAATTTTTTGTTATTTGCACTGGTGATGCAAAAACAGTGATGGTTAAAACTGTATCTTAGCACGAAATGAGCTAGTGGCACAAAACTGTTTTAGTAATAGTTGTATTTTTCAGCAGCATGCATTCATTGAAGGAAAAAATTATTTATTTTAGTACTTATGAATGTCCTTTGTAAAGGAGTAACAATTACCAATTTTACCATATCTTGATCATTGAATACAAATCTTTTTATTATTCTGCACAATAAATGAAAATTATGCTTAAAAATTTATGCTTCATACTGAGGTATGAAGCTCTATTCATTTGGTTTAGTTTTGGAAGTATACATGTATTTTTAATAAAAATATTTATTCAGGTTAGCATCTACTGGGTTATATGACTTTTTCAATAAATAAATAAATAACTTGCAAAATTGATCTTTTAAATTTCTGATATGAGAAATATCAATAGGTATTGGGGGAACTCGCCCCCAATATTTCAATGTAGGTTCTTTCTATTTTCCATAAGTGTCAGCTGGCTGAGAAATAAAGAGACACATTATAAGGAGAGGAATTTTACAGCTGGGCCGCCAGGGGTGACATCACATATTGGTAGGACCATGATGCTTGCCTGAGTCTCAGACTAGCAAGTTTTTATTAAGGGTTTCAAAAGTGGAGGGGGTGTAAGAACAGGGAGTAGGTACAAAGATCACATGCTTGAAAAGGCAAAAAGTAGAACTACTAGTAAGGGTCTAACAAAGATCATATGCTTCTGAGGGAACAGGACAAAGGGTGAAAGCAGAACTACTGATAAGGGTCCAACAAAGATCACAAGGCAAAGGGCAAAAGCAGAACTACTGATAAGGGTCCATGTTCAGTGGTGCACGTATTGTCTTGATAAACACCTTAAATAACAGAAAACAGCGTTTGAGAGCAGAGAACCAGTCTGACCACAAATTTACTAGGGTGGAGCTTTTCACCACCCTAGTAAGCCCAAGGGTACTGTGGGAGACCAGGGCATATCTCAGTCCTTATCTCAACTGCATAAGACAGACATTCCCAGAGCAGCCATTTATAGCCCTCCCCCCAGGAATGCATTCCTTTCCCAGGGTATTAATATTAATATTCCTTGCTAGAAAAATAATTTAGCAATATCTCTCCTACTTGCACATCTGTTTATAGGCTCTCTGCAAGAAGAAAAATGTGGCTCTTTTTGCCTGACCCCACGGGCAGTCAGACCTTATGGTTGTCTTCCCTTGTTCCCTAAAAATTTCTTTTATTCTGTTCTTTTTCAAGGTGCACTGATTTCATATTGTTCAAACACACATGTTATTACAGTCAATTTGTACAGTTAACACAATTATCACAGTGGTCCTGAGGTGACTTACATCTTCAGCTTACGAAGATAACAGGATTAAAAGATTAAAGACAAGCATAAGAAATTATAAAAGTATTATTTCGGAACTGATAAATGTCCATATTAAAATGAAATCATCACGATTTATATTTCTCTGCTGTGGCTCCAGCCAATCCCTCTGTTCAGGGTCCCTGACTTCCCGCAACAAATAGGTGTAACTTACATACACAAAAGTTATTTGAAGCCTCAGACTTTTAATTCGAACATAAGACAAAAAAAAAAAAAAATCCCCGAGAGTTGCTCAATAAATAATTACCTTTCCTGTAATTATAATTTGTAAGTCACAGAAAAATTGGATATTCCTAAGAAAACATACAATATTAAAATCAGAATAATTGGTAAATAATAAAGATTCTGGAAAATACATCATAATTTTGAAGTCCATTTGGTGATAGGATAAAGAACTATACAAGATTTTATGTTTTGAAAATTTGAGTTAATTAGCTCCACTATTAGCCACTTTAACATTTTATTAACATTTTTTTCCTTTCTTGTAACATGATGGCAGAATAGGAGATTACGAATTTACTTGCCCCTACATAAAGCAGCAATTTAGCAGTACCTATAAGTGAAAATAACAGTGGAAGTGCTCAGGACTCCACCTAAACTATAGCAATGCAGTGGAAGGAAAAACACATTACAAGGATAGGAAGAATAGTTTCATTTTTCCTGTATCATCCCCATCTCCTGGGCCAGAACGGCTCATCATGAAGACAGAACCCCCTGTCTCATGAGTGCTCCCTTACTAAGAGAAATAAAGTAGGGAGAACAACCATCTTCCCCAGCCTACTGGGGCACTACCTAAATGACCAACTACAGTTTCACTCAATCCACATTGCCTGGGAGACCAACATAGCTGAGACACCTAGAGTGGAAAAAAGAAGAGGGATAGGGTCTAACAGTGTTAGCCATGAAGCAGGAACGATCACAGTTCCCACTGGCCTGCTCTGTACAGCACTCCAGCTGACTTCTCTTCTGATGACCTCATCAACCCTTAGGGTCCTCATGAATGCCCTGCAGCTTCACCATAGTGTTCACCATAGCAGCCCCTAGGAGTTTGTATTATAGAATACTCTAGAAGCTTTTCCCCTGAGGAAACTGACAGCCAGAATAGCTGCAGCAAACCCCCTAAAGTTTTTGCTGTTTAGAACATTGTAGTTTTTTTTTTTTTTTTTTTTTTTTTTTTTAACACAGTCTCCAGGTGCTTGTGACACCACTCCTGCCCTCCTCATTCTTTATTCAAACCAGCTGCTGCTTTTAAGGCTAATCTACCCCAGAACCCCAGAAAACCGACTACACATGTGCCCACAAATGGCCCTGGGCTCCCTGCCACTGGCTTGGTTTTCATATAGGCAGACATGAGTTCCTGAGGCTGACCCCTACACTCAGGTTAGTACATGCTACCAGCTCCAGTCTCCACAGCTGTGCCTGCATAAATAACTGGTCCTGTTTCCAGGTGCCTGCTCAGACGATCATGCTTGCATACAGTTAGTGCCTGCAACTGTATAGATGTGCACATCTCCAGCTTGGGTCACAGCTGTCCACTCACATACAGCCACCCTGACTCCTATAACCAGCACATAGCTGGCTCCTGCAATTTTACATGTTCACATTGTCAGTCACCAATATTATACATGCACTCACAATCAGCCCCTGCCTCTGCTGCCACGCATGTGACTGCAGCCAGGATCCATAGTTAGCTCTGGTCTCCACTGCTACTTGCCCCTGCCTCCTGACACTGGACCTAGAGATGCCATCCCAACAAACCTTACATCCACAGCAGAATTCCCACAGCTCTTGCCAATAAGGACAACAAACTTGCCAACATCACATTACAGACCACTATTGCCGAGCTGATGAACTGTGCACCACACAGTCCTGGAGCTGCCACATACTCCCATAGTTGGTGCCCTGTGCCTCTAGACCCAGTGCCACAGCGTGCCACAACATGTGTACACTTGCCCTCTGCAGGGTAAGATTTTTCCTTACCAAAGCAATTCCACCATAATGACTGGAAAAGGTGACTGCTTCTTCAAAATGCACAAACACCTTCATAAAACTACAAGTATCACAAAGAACTGGGAAACATGACACAATCAAAGGAACAAAGTAAATTTCCAGTAACTTACTTCAAAGAATTTGAAATCCACAAATTTCCTGGCAAAGAATTAAAAATGATTTTTCTAAAAAACCTCTGTGGATTACAAGAGAACACAAATTGACAATTTAATGTAATTCAAAAAAGAATGCATGAATAAAACAAGAAGCTCAACAAAGAAATAGAAAGGATCAGTAAATTTGAAAAAGAAATTTTCTAAATCAGGTTATCACTCTCAATATCATAAACTAAAATAGAACTAGAACTGTTAGGATTAGTATTCAAGGGGGCTTATTAATTTTTTGTTAACTAATGTTCTTTGAAAAGTATTATTTTGTACCAAATTCATTTACCCTTATTTTATAAGAAAACATGGAATCAATGCAATGTTCCAATAAAAAGCTTCCTATTCTCTCACACATAGAACTAAAGCACATCCTCTCAGGTAACTTAGTCTGAACTTTTGAAAAGATTTTAAAGCATGATTTGTCTTTGAAAGACTAAAAAAGGCATTACTTTATTAAAAGCAATTGAATTTTGGGATGACATAATAAATTGCTATTAATGATCATCTGACTTCCAGAACATTAGAAAATAAACAAAAATTAAATAAATTATTGATGCATTTATTTAAATATTGTATTAAGATATGGATATATTCTAAGTCGATTTTGCAATTTGATCAAAATTTCCATTGGACACAAATATAACCCAACAAAACTACATCAAAGATGCAAATTCCACGTGATCATGATGAATTATCTTTCTAATGAATTTTGTTGATAACTTTTGTATGAATGTTCATCACAGGTATTGGTCTATAGTTTTCTTTTTTTGATGTGTTCTTTTACTCGTTTGGGTATCAGGGTAATACTGGCCTACTGGAATGAATTTGAAAGTATTCTTTCCTCCTCTATTTTATGGGGAAATTTGGGTAGAATTAATATTAGGTTTTCTTCCTATGTTTGTAGAAATCAGCGTGAAGCCATTGAGTCCTGGGCTGTTTTCACTGGAAGACTTTGTATTATGTTTTCAATATCATTAGCTGTTATTGGTCTGTTTATGTTTTGGATTTCTTTCTGGCTTAAACTTGATAGGCTGTATCTGTCTAAGAATTCATCTATTTCTTCTATATTTTCTAATGTAATGGCATATAGTTGCACATAATAGCCACTGATGGTCCTATGAATTTCTGCAGTGTCAGTTATAATGTCTCTTTTTCACTTCTGATTTTATTTATTTGAATCCTTTTTTCTTTTTTCTTTTTTTTTTTTTTCGGAGACGGAGTCTTGCTCTGCCGCCCAGGCTGGAGTGCTGTGGCCAGATCTCAGCTCACTGCAAGCTCCGCCTCCCGGGTTTACGCCATTCTCCTGCCTCAGCCTCCCGAGTTGCTGGGACTACAGGCGCCCGCCACCTCGCCCAGCTAATTTTTTGTATTTTTTTTTAGTAGAGACGGGGTTTCACCGTGTTAGCCAGGATGGTCTCCATCTCTTGACCTCGTGATCCGCCCGTCTCGGCCTCCCAAAGTGCTGGGATTACAGGCTTGAGCCACCGCGCCCGGCTGTTTCATTGATTTTTAAATATTTTTTATTTCAATTTCATTTATATCTGCTCGGCTGCTTAAATCTTTTTTTTTTTTTTCTACTAATTTTGAGTTGAGCTTGCTCTTTATTCTCTAGCTCTTTTGGATGCATTGTGAGATTGTTTACCTGAAAAATTTCCTCTTTTTTGATGTAGGCATTTTTATAGCTGTAAACTTTCCTTTTAGTCCTTTTTTTTTTTTTTTTTTTTTTTTGACAGAGTTTTACTCTTGTCGCCCAGGCTAGAGTGCAATGGCACAATCTCGGCTCACTTCACCCTCCACCTCCCGGGTTCAAGTCATTCTCATGCCTCAGCCTCCCTAGTAGCTGGGATTACAGGCACCCGCCAATATGCTCAGCTAATTTTTGTATTTTTAGCTGATATGGGGTTTCACCATGTTGTCCAGGCTGGTCTTGAACTCCTGACTTCAGGTGATCCACCTGCCTCAGCCTCCCAAAGTTCTGGGACTGCAGGCATGAGACACCATGCCCTGCCCCTTTTAATACTTCTTTAGCTCTATTTTATAGGTTTGGATGTGTTGCGTTTTCACTATCATTTGTTTCAAAACATTTTTCAATTTTTAAAATATTTCTTCAGTAACATAAAACACTGATCATGCAGGAGCATATTGTTTAATTTTAATGTATTTGTATGGTTTCCAAAAGGTATCTTGTTATTAATTTCTAATTTTATCCCATTGTGGTCAGAGAAGATGCTTTATATTATTTCAACTTTTTGAATGTTTAAAGACTCTATTTGTGACCTAACATGTGACTTATCATTGAGAACGATTCATGTGCTGGGTAAAAGAATGTGTATTTTGCAGCTGTTGGATAAAATATTCTATTTTGATATATATTGCAGTTAAGTCTGATATTTCTTTGTCGATTTTCTGTCTGGATTATCTGCCTAGTGTTGAAAGTAGAGTGTTTAAGTCTTCAGTTCTTATTATTTTATTGGGGCCTGTTTCTCTTTTTAGCACTAATAGTATTTGCTTTATATATCTGGGTATTCCAGTGTCTGTGCATATATACTTAAAATTGTTCTATTGCCTTGCTGTATTGACCACTTTATCACAATATAGTGACTCTCTTTGTCTCTTCTAATAGTTTTGGTCTTGAAATCTATTTTGTCTGATATAAGTATAGCAACTCCTACTCTTTATTGGTTTCCATTAACATGGAATATCTATTTCCATTTTTTAAATTTTCAGTTTATACATGTCTTTATAGGTGATGTGTATTTCTTATAGGCAACAGATCAGTTGGTAAATTTATACAGTAATGTCTTTTGTCTAGAGAGTTTAGTCTATTTACATTTAATGTTATTTCTGATAAGCAAAAACTTACTCTTGCCATTTTAGTTTTTGTTTGTTTTCTGTTGTTTAGTGGTCTTCTCTTCCATCTTTTTTTCCTTCCTGCCTTCCTTTAGTGAAGGTAATTTTCTCTGGTAATATAATTTAGTTTCTTGCTTTTGTGTGTGTGTACCTGTTGCATGTTTTTTTGGTTTAGTGTTACTATGAGGCTTGCAAATACTATCTTGTAATCCATTATGTTAAGGTAATAGCAATGTAACATTATTTACATAAAAGAGCAAAAACAAAACTAATGAAAATTCTATGCATTAACTTTGTCACCCTGCCTTTTAACATTTTATTTTTTCTAGTTACATCTTATTTTACTATGTCTTTAAAAGTGGTTTTAGTTATTTTTCATTGATTAATCATTTAGTCTTCCTATTTAAAGTATGAGTAGTTTACACACCACGGTTACAGTGTTATAATATTCTGTTTTTCTCTGTGTAGTTACTGCTACCACTGAGTTTTATACCTCGAGGTGATTATTTATTGCTAATTAACATCCTTTTCTTTCTGATTGAAGTACTCCCTTTTGCATTTCTTGTTGGACAGATCTACTCTTGATAAAATCCGTCAGCTTTTGTTTGTCTGGGAAAGTATTTCTACTGCATGGTTGAAGGGCATTTTCTGAGGATGTACTATTATAGGGTAAATGTTTTTTTCATTTGTTTCTTGTTTCTTTAATTTACCACTTTAAATATGTCACATTGCTCACTTCTGGCTTGTAAGGTTTTCACTGAAAAATCTGCTACCAGAAGTATTGAAGCTCCACTGGATGCAATTCGTTTCTTTCCTCCTTTTGCTTATTATTCTTTATCCTTCATTTTGGGGAGTTTGATTATTAAATGCCTTGAGATAGTCTTTTATTTATTTAAGTCTACTTAGTATTCTGTAACCTTCTTGTACTTCAATATTGATATCTTCTTCTAGGTTTTGAAAGGTCTTTGTTATTATCCCTTTGAGTAAACTTTCTACCCCATCTCTTTCTCTCCCTCCTCTTTTAGGCCAGTAACTTTTAGATTTGCCCTTTTGAGGCAATTTTCTAGGTGCTGTGTGTTTCATTGTTTTTCTTTAATTCTTTTTTTCTTTTGTCTTCTCTGATGGTGTATTTTCAAATATCCCGACTTCAAGCTCACTAATTATTTCTTCTGCTTGATCAGTTATGTTACCAATGGACTCTCTTACAGTATTTAGTATGCCTATTGAATTTTTCAGCTGCAGAATTTTTACTTGATTGCTTTTGTTTTAATCTCTTTGTTAAATACATGTGCTGGAATTCTGAATTCCTCCTCTTCATTATCTTGAATTTCTTAGATTTTCCTCAAAACAGCAATTTTGAATTTTATGTCTGAATGATTACATATCTCTGTTTTTCCGGGATTGCTCCCGGATGTCTTATTTAGTTCATCTGGTGAGGTCACATTTCTTTCTGAATTATCTTGATACTTGTAGATGTTCCTCTGTCTGGCATTGAAGAGTTAGGTATTATTGTAGCCTTCACTGTCTGGGCTTGTTTGTACCTGTCCTTCTTGGGAAGGCTTTGCATATATACAAAATCACTTGGATGTTGTGATCTAAGCTATATTTGCTTTAGACTGCACCCCAAGCCCAGTAAGGCTTTGGTTCTTAGGGCTTATAGAGGTACTGCCTTGATGATCTTGTCCAAGACACAAGAGATTTTTCTGGATTACCAGGCAGAGACTCTTTTCCTTTTCCCTTATTTTCTCCCAAACAAATGGAATCTGTCTCTTAGTTCCGAGAGACCTAAAGCTGGGGGAGGAATGACACAAGGAGCTCTGTGACCACCACTTCTAATACTGTACTGGGTCAGACCTGAAGACAGCACAACACATGGTCTTGTCCAAGGACTGTTGTAACCACTCCCTGGCTACCGCCTATGTTTTTTTCTCAATGTCCTGAGGCTCTACAATCAGCAGGTGGCAAAGCCAGCCAGTGTTGTGTACTTCATTCAGGGTAGTAAGTTCCTTCAGGCCCTGGGTGACTCCAGAGTTGCCATCTGGGAGTCAGGGATTAAAGTTAAAAACCTTAGAAATCTACTTGGTGTTCCATTATATTGCAACAGAGCTGGCACTCAAACCACAAGTTGCAGTCCTTCCCACTCTTCCCTTCACTTTTCAAATGCAGGGGAACCTTATCCCATGGTCAATGCCACCACCGACCCATGGGGAGTACTGCCAGGCTACCACCAATGTTCCCTTAAGGCCCAAGGGCTATTAAGTCAGCTTGTAGTAAAGGCTGCCTTGCTTGGGAATCACCCCTCAGGGCAGTGGGCTCCCCTGGGGCCCAGGGGAGGTCCAGAAATGCCATCCTAGAGTCAGTTTCTGGAATTAGGGACCCCAGGAACCTGCTTCGTACTCTACACACCTGTTGCTGAGCTGGTACCTGAAGCTAGGTGGTCTGAGATTCACTCAAGTCCCTCAACATAGAATCTGGTTATTGCTGCTGGTTATTCAGGGCCCAAGGGTTCTTTAGGTAGCAGGTGATCAATGCTGCCAGGATTGGTTTCTTCCCTTCAAAGCAGCCAGTTCCTTTCTGGCCTGGGATATGTCTAGAAATGTCACCCAGGAACTAAGTCCTTGAATGGGGATCTCATGACTCTGACCAGTGCCTTATCCTGCTATGGCTGAGCTGCTGTACAAGATGAAAGACACTGTTCTCCTCACTTTTTTGTCTCCTCTCCTCAAGTGGAAGAAACAGACCTGTTTTGGAGCTATGAGTTGTGTAGCCTGGAATAGGGGTGGAGAAATACCCACACTCCTTTAGTTGTTCCAGCTGTTGTCTAAGTAGATCACATGACACCCCAGTCTACTCTCTTTGGGCCCAGTTCAGCACTGGGACTTACCTAAGAATCGCGGTCCTTCTGGTCCAGACTGTCTTTCAAGTTTTCTTAAAGATCCAGAATACTTTAGCCATGCTGGCAAGTTTTGTGGGAACTCAAGTTCTGACTGCTAGGATTGGTGACTGCCCTCTGGTTAGGACTGGTTTAAATGCTTATTCTGTGGGCAGGTGTCAGCTGAATTTGGTCCTGGAAATAAGTGTTGTCAGTCTCAGATATTTCAGGAATGGGTCAGGATATATAAAGGGGAAAATAGCATGCTTCATAGAAAAAATACAGGGGTAGATTCTCAGATGTTAGCTGAGCTTTTACCAATTGAAAGATTTATTTAGTTTTGCACAAATTATATATTTAAAAATACAACATACCTTAAATAGGCAAATACTGTACTAAATTAACTTATATTTAAGTCTGTTACTGGAAAGAGATTCAGCGTATACATGTTCAGGTTAGCTACATGGGTAATTTGCATATCATGGAGGTTTGGTGTGCAGATTCTTTTGTCACCAAGTAATGACCATAGGGACTGACAGCTAGTTTTTGTTTCCTCATAGTCCTCCCACCCTCCACTCTATAGTAGGACCTGGTGTCTATTGTTCCTTTCTTTGTGTCTATGTGTACTTAATGTTTAGTGCCAACACATAAGTGATAACATGCAGTATTTGTGTTTCTGTTCCTGCATTAATTAACTTAGGATAATGGCCTCCATTTCCATCCATGTTGCTGCAAAGGACATGATTTCATTCCTTTTAATGGCTGCATGGTACTCCATGGTATATATGTACCATATTTTCTTTATTCGGTCTACCATTGATGGGCATCTAGATTCATTTCATGTCTTTGCTAATGTGAAGAGTGCTGCAATGAACATACATGTGCATTTGTCTTTATGATAGAACAATTAATATCCCTTTGGGTATATACAGTAATGGGATTGCTGGGTAGAATAGCAATTGTGTTATAAATTCTTTCTGAAACCTTTAAAGTGCTTTCCACAGTGATTCATTTACATTCCCACCAGCAATGTATATGGGTTCACTTTCTCTGCAATCTCGTCAGCAACAGTTATTTTGTGGCTTTTTCGTAATAGTCATTCTGTCTGATGTGAGATGGTTCCTTATTGTGGTTTTGATTTGCATTTCTCTAATAATTACTGGTGTGGAGTCTTTCTTTAAATGCTTGTTGGCCGTATGTATGTCTTTGAGAAGTGTCCGTTTATGTTCTCTGTTCATTTTTTAAAGGATTAGTTGGTGTTTTGCCTGTTCATTTTTTTTTCTTTCTCTCTCTCTCTTTCTTTCCCTTTCTTTCTCTTTCTTTTCTTTTCTTTCTTTCTTTTCTTCTTTCTTTCTCTTTCTTTTCTTCTTTCTTTCTTTCTTTTTCTTTCTTTCTTTCCTTCTTTCTCTCTTTCTTTCTTGTTTCTTTCTTCCTTTCTTTTTTTTTTTTTTGACAGAGTCTCACTCCGTTGCCCAGGTTGGACTGCAGTGGTGCAATCTTGGCTCACTGCAGTCTCCACCTACCAGATTCAAGTGATTCTCCTGCCTCAGCCTCCCAAGTAGCTGGGACTACAGGTGCGTGCCATGCCCAGCTGATTTTTTGTATTTTTAGTAGAGACAGAGTTTCACTGTGATGGCCAGGGTGGTCTCGAACTCCTGACCTCAGGTGATGCACCTGACACGGCTTCCCAAAGTGCTGAAATTATAGATCTGAGCCACTGTGCCCGGCCAACCTGTTCATTTGTTTAAGTTACTTATAGATTGTGGATATTAGAACATTGTGGGATGCATGGCTTGCAAATATTTTTTTTTTCCCCATTCTTTATGATGCCTGTTTACTTTGTCGATATTTTATTTCACTGTACAGAAGCTCTTTTGGTTAACTTTGTCTCAATTGTCAATTTTTGTTTTTGTTGCAATTGATTTTGGAGCCTTCGTCATGAAATATTTGCCAGGACTGATGTTCAGAATTGTATTTCCTAAGTTTTCTTTTAGGGTTTTTATAGTTTTAGATTGTACATTTAAGTCTGTAATCCATCTTGAGTTGAATTTTGCATATGGTGAAAAAAAATGGTCTCAGCTTCTATCTGTTGTGTATTTTTAGTCAAGTTATCTCAGCACCATATATTAAATAGAAAGTCCTTTCTTCATTGCTTCTTGCTGTTGGCTTTACCAAAGACCAGATGGTTGTCAGTGTGAAGCTTTATTTTCATATCTCTATTTTGTTCTGGTTCTGTATGTGTCTGTTTTTGTATAGTACCATTCCGTTTTGGTTTTTTTAGCCTCATAGTATAGTTTTGCGTCAGGTAATGTTATGCCTCTGGATTTGTTCTTTTTGCTTAGAATTGCTTTGGCTTTTTGGGCTCTTTTTTGTTTCTATATAAATTTTAGAATATGTTTTTAATTCTATGAAAAATATCATTAGTAGTTTGATATAAATGGTCCCAAATATGTAAACTGCTTGGATAGTATGACCACTTTAACAATACTGATTCTCTCTATCCATGAGCATAAAATCTTTTGCCATTTGTTTGTGTCATCACAACAATGTGACACATAATCTTTCAGCATTGTTTTTTAATTCTTATTGTAGAGGTTTTTTACCTCCCTGGTTAGTTGTATTCCTAGATTTTTTTTTTTTTTTTTTTTTTTTTTTATGGCTCTTGGGAATAGAATTGCATTCTTGATTTGACTCTCAGCTTGAGTATTATGGGGGTATCGAAAATGCTATTATATTTGTGCATTAATTTTGTATCCTGAAACTTTATTGAAATTGTTTATTGCTTTTAGAAACCTTTGGGCAAATACTATGTGATTTTCTATGTATAGAATTATATCATCTGAGAAGATAGTTTGACTTTTTAAAAAAATCTGGATGCCTTTTATTTATTTATCTTGCTTGATTTCTCTGGATAGGATTTTCACTGCTATGTTGAATAGGATTGGTGAGAAGAGAATTCTTCCAGCTTTTTCTTTTTCAGTGTTATATTGGCTGTGGGTTTGTCATAGATTGCTCTTACTATTTTGCTGTATGTTCTGTTGATGCTTAGCTTGTTGAGAGTTTTTAATGTAAAGGGATGTCAAAGTTTACCAAAAGTTTTTTTCTGCTTTTATTGAGATGCTCATGTGTTTATTTGTTTTAGTTTTGTTTAGGTGATAAATCACATTTATTGATTTGTATATGTTTAAACAACCTTGAATCCCAGAAATAAAGACAACTCAATCATGGTGAATTAGCTTTTCTACGTGCTGCTGCATTTGGTTTGCTAGTATTTTGCCGTGGATTTTTCCATCTATGTTCATCAGGGATATTGGCCAGAATTGTGTGTGTGTGTGTGTGTATGTGTCTGCCAGGTTTTGGTGTCAGAAAGATGCTGGCCTCATAGAATAAGGAAGGAGATCTTTCTCCTCGAAGTTATGAAATAGTTTCAGTAAGATTGGTACCAGCTCTTCTTTATGCATCTGTTACAATTAAACTGTGAATATTTTCGGAGTAGGGCTTTTTATGGATATAGGTCTTTTTTTTAAAAAAAAAAATTACTCATTCAATTTTATTAATCATTATTGGTCTGTTCATGGATTCAATTTTTTCTGGTTCAATATTTGGAGTTTCTATGTTTACATAAATTTATTCATTTTTTTCTATGTTTTCCAGTTTTTGCACATGGAGGTGTTTGTGTTTGTTTTGGAGGTTTATTTTTTATTTTTTTAATTTCTGTAGGGTTGGTGATAATGACCACTTTTTCATTTTTGATAATATTTATTTGAATTTTGACTTTTTTTTTAGTCTATCCAGTGGTCTATCAATCTTATTGTTTTTTTTCAGTGAACCAACATTTGATTTAGTTGATCTTTTGTACAGATATTCTTGTCTCCATTTCATTTGGTTCAGCTCTAATTTTCATTATTTTTGCCTTCTGCTAGTTTTGGGGTTTGTTTGCTTTTGTTTTTCTAGTTTCTCTAGGTGTAATGTTAGGTTTTTAATTTGAGATCTTTCTAACTTTTTGGTGTAGGCATTTAGTACTATAAACCTTTCTCTTTACGCTGCCTCCCAAACATTCTGGTATGTTGTATCTTTGTTCTAATAAGTTTCAAATAATTTCTTGATTTTGGCCTTAATTTCTTTGTTCGCCCAAAGTCATTCAGGAGCATATTCTGGAATTTCCATGTAATTGTAGATTTTCAATAGACCTTTTTGGTATTGATTTTCATTTTTATTGTGCTGTGGTCTGAAATTGTGGTGTGTATGACTTTTTTTTGAGTTTGTGAATAATTGTTTCCTATTCAACTATGTGCTCAAACTTAGAGTATGTGCCATGTGCAGATGAGAAAATTGCATATTCTATTTTTGTTGGTAGAGTGTTCTATAGGTATCTGTTACATTCATGTGGTCAAGTGTTAAGTTAGGTCCTGGAAATCTTGTTTAGTTTTTTGCCTCAATGATCTACCTAATTAAGTGAATGGGTGTTGAAGTCTCCCACTCTTATTGTATGGTTATCTAAGTTTCTTCATAGGTCTCTAAGAACTTGTTTTATGAATCTGGATCCTCCAGTGTTGGATACATACATATTTCAGATAGTTAACTCTTCTTCATTTGAGCCCTTTATCATTATATAATGTTCTTTTTTGTCCTCTTAACTTTGTTATTACAATGTCTGGTTCATCTGCAATAAGCATAGCAAACCCAGCTCTTTTTTGTTTTCCATTTGCTTGATAAATTATTTTGATCCTTTTACTTTGAACCTATGGGTGTCATTGCCTGTGATATGGATCTCTTGAAGACAGCATAAGGTTGGGTGTTGCTTCCTTTTCCAACATGACACTCTGTGACTTTCAAGTTGAGCATTTAGCTCAGTTATATTCAAGGTTAATATTGCTATGTGCAGTTTTGAACCTACTGTCATGTTGTTAGCTGGTTGTTATGTAGGATTGATTGTGTATTGTCTTTGTAGTGTCAGTGGTCTTTCTACTTAAGTGTGTTTTTGTTGTGGCAGGTAATAGTCTTTCATTTACATGTTTAGCATTCTCTTAAGGACCTCTGATAAGACAGGTCTATTGGTAAAGAATTCCCTTAGTACTTGCTTGTCTATAACGGATTTTATTTCTCCTTTGCTTATGAAACTTAGTGTTACTGGATATTAAATTATTGGTTGAAATTTCTTTTGTTTACAGATACTGAATATAGTCTCCAACCTCTTCTGGTTTGCAGGGTTTCTCCTAAAAGGTCTACTGTTAGCACGATAGGTTCCCTTTGTATGTAACTTGCCCCTTCTCTCTAGCTGCCTTTAATACTTTTTCTTTCACATGGACCTTGGAGCATTTGATGACTATGTGTCTTGTGGATAGTCATCTTGCATAAGGTCTGGCAGGGTTTCTCTGAATTTCCTGAAATTTAATGTCCCCCTCTTTAGTGAGGTTAAGGAAATTTTCATAAATAATATGCTCAAATATATTTTCTAATTGTTTTCTCTGTTTCTCTCTCTTTCAGAGATGCCAATGACTTGTAAGTTTGATCTCTTTACATAATGCTACATTTCTTAGATGTTTCATTTATTTTTAAAAATCATATTCCTTTATTTTTGCCTGACTGCATGAATGTGAACAAGCAGTTTTTGAGCTCTGAGATTCTTTCCTCTGCTTTGTCTCCTCTCCTGTGAATATTTTCAATTTTGTTATAAAATTCTCGTAGTGAGTTTGTAGCTCTAGATGATCATTTTGGTATTTTCTTAAAATAACTCTTTAATCTGCCAGCTCTTGTATCTTCTTATTGGATTCCCTAGCTTCCTTGAGTTGAGTTTCAACTTTCTCTTGAATCTCACTAATCTTCATTGCCATTAAGATTCCTTATTCTACGTCTGTAATTGCAGCAATTTTATTCTCAATAAGAATCATGGCTGGGGAGCTAATGTAGTTGTTTTGAGGTAACAAGACATGCTGGCTTTTAGAACTGCCAGAATTCTCACACAGGTTCTTTCTCATCTATGTGGACTGATGTTCCTTTAACTGTGGTGTATTTGCAGTATAGTCAGTTGGCTCCTTTCTAGATATTTTCATATGGCTGAGGCATCCTGAAATGTCTTTATTTGTGGTTGAATTCTTGCCCTTTGTTAACAAGGGTTTATTTTTTCAAAGTAGTTTTGGTGCTGTAGCTTGGGCTGCAATGCAGTAGACAGTGCTTAAGCATAATGGCTGGTAGATAGGTTCTTACTCAGACATGAGGCTCTTCTATATTTCTTTATGTTTGAAGTTATGCTCCTCCTCAGTGTTCTGAGAGCGTAAGCCCCTCTCCCATTAAGTGCTGGCAACAGACCTTGGCTTGGCAGTTGATATGGTTTGGTTCTGTATCCCCACCCAAATCTTATCTCAAATTGTAATTCCTATAATCTACAGGTGTGGAGGGAGGGACAAGTGGAAGGTGATATGCATGGGGGCATATTCCCTCAGGTTGTTCTTGTGATAATGAGTGAATTCTCATGGGATCTGATGGTTTGTAAGGCAATTTTCCCTGCTTTTGCTCATTCTCTTTTATCTGCTGCCATGTAAGACATGCCTCTTTCCTTTTTGTCATGATAGCAAGTTTCCTGAGGCCTTCCCAGCCATGTGGAACTGTAAGTCAATTAAACTTATTTTCTTTATGAATTACCCAGTCTTTAGTATGTCTTTATAGCAGTGTAAACATGGACTAATACAGTAAATGGGTACCACAGAGAATGTGGTACTGCTATAAAGATACTTGAAAATGTGGAAGGAACTTTGGAACTGAGTAACAGGCAGAGGTTAAAACAGTTTGGAGGGCTCAGATAAGACAGAAGATGTGGGAAACTTTGAATCTTCCTAGAGACTTATCGAATGGTTTTCACCAAAATGCTGATAGTGATATGGACAATGAAGTCCAGGCTAAGGTGGTCTCAGATGGAGATAAGAAACTTATTGGGAACTGGAACAAAGGTCATTCTTGCTACGCTTTAGCAAAGAGACTGGCAGCATTTTGCCCCTGCCCTAGAGATCTGCGGAACTTTGAACTTGAGAGAAATTATTTGAAATTGGGATTTATATTTAAAAGGGAAACAGAGCCTAAAGGTTTGAAAAATTTGCAGCTTGATGATGCGACAGAAAAGAAAAACCTGTTTTCTGGGAAAAAAATTCAAGTCAACTGCAGAAATCTGCATGAGTAATGAGGAGCCAAATGTTAATCACAAAGACAATAAAGAAAATGTCTCCAGGGCATGTCGGAGGTTTTCAAGGCAGGCCCTCTCATCACAGGCCCAGAGGCCTAGAAGAAAAAAATGTTTTCATGAGCTGGGCCCAGGGCCTTGATGCTTTGTGCACTCTTGGAACTTGGGGCACTGTCTTCCAGCCATTGCTAAAAGGGGCCAACATACAGTTCAGGCCATTGCTTTAGAGAGTGCAAGTCCCAATCTTTGGTGGCTTCCACATCATGTTGGGCCTGTGGGTGCACAAAAGTCAGTAATTGAAGTTTGGGGGACCTCTGCCTAGATTTCAGAGGCCGTGTGGATATGCTTGGATGTCCAAACAGAGGTCTGCTGCAGGAACAGGGCACTCATTGATAAACTCTGCTAGGGCAGTGCACAAGGAAAATGTGGGGTTGGAGCCCCCACACAGAGTTCCCAGTGGGGCACTTACTAGTGGAGCTATGAAGAGGGCCATCATCCTTTAGACCCCAGAACGGGGTGCAAGCATCGATAACTTGCGCTGTTGAGTTGGAAAAGCCATTGATGCTCAATGCTAGCACATGAAAGCAGCCATGGGTGTTTAACCCTGCAGAGTCACAGGGGTGGAGGTGCCCAAGACAATGGGAATACACCTCTTGCATCAGTGTGACCTGGATATATGAGACATGAAATCAAAGGATATTATTTTGGAGACTTAAGATTTAATGACTTCCCTGCTGGATTTTGGACTTGCATTGAGCCTGTACCCCTTTATCCTGGCCAATTTCTCCCATTTAAAACAGGTGTATTTACCCAATGCCTGTACCCACATTGTATCTTGGATGGAACTAATTTGTTTTTTATTTTTACAGGCTCATAGGTGAAAGAGACTTGCCTTGTCTCAGATGAGACTTTGGACTGTGGACTTTTGAGTTAAGGATGAAATTAGTTAAGATTTTAGGGGACTGTTGGGAAGGCATAATTGTTTTTTGAAATGTGAGAACATGAGATTTGGGAGGGGCTGGGGTGAAATGATATGGCTTGACTCTGTGTCCCCACCTAAATCTCATCTTCGGTTGTAATCCCCATAGTCCCCATGTGTTGAGGGAGGGACCAGGTGGGAGGTGACTGAATCATGGATGCATTTTACTCCATGTTGTTTGAGTGATAGTGAGTGAGCTCTCACAAAATCTGATGGTTTTATAAAGCAGTTTTCTCTTCTCTTGCTCGCTTTCTCACACCTGCCACCATTCCCACTGATAAAACCTCATTGTGTTTCACTGAGAACTCCCCAAGCAGCCTCTGTCAAGGCTGAGACCTCTGCCCACCATTGGGCATTGCCTTTACCCACCTTCTTTAAGCACAACCAGTTTTTAACCCATGGACATTTCCCCTACTAGCCTGAAGCATGAATTATTCAATGCAGTAAATAAAATAATGGATAAATAAATAAATAAATAAATAAATGCAGACCAATAGGGAATGAGATAAGCTTCATAAGACCTCTGCTATTCTAACCCTACAGGATGTAGTAAACTTGCACACACATTGAGCACATCACTACTACAACCACCAAGAAAGCCATCATAGAAGACTCCCTATAACCAAGAATCTCATACAGCATATGAAAGCAGTGAAAACCAAATATGCTACAATAAACCATAAACATTAAAGTCACACCCTTTAGGGAAAAAAATCTAAAAAGCCTAGTCAAATCAAATACAAATTTAAGAATAATTAGAAAAAAGTGTGGAGCAAGAAGGCAGAATAGAAGTCTTTATCAATTGTTTCCCCAACAATGAAACCAATTTAGCAACTATCTACAAAAAAAAGAAAAAAGAAAAAAGAAAAAAGCATGTGAGTACTCACAGTACCTGATTTTATCTTTATATCCCTGAAAAAAAGCCTGAAGAGGTAGGAAAAACAGTCTTGAATCACTGATGCCACCCCTCATCCCCGAGCAGCAGCTGCATGGTGCAGAGAATACTTCTGTGTGCTGCGGGAGGAAGAGCCAGCAATTGTGCAGCAATGAACTCAGTGATGCCCTTGTTATAACAGAAAGGAAAAACCAGACAAAACTCACCTGACACCTGTCTAATGAGAGAGCATTTGGACTAGACCTAGCCAGACGGGAATTGCGTATCTCAATAGTCGGAACGTGAGTTCCCACAACCCTCACCATTGAAGGCTAAAGTGCTCTGTCTGAAGCCCTAATAAACTTGAAAGGTAGTCTAGGCTACAAGGACTGCAACACTCACATAAGCCCTAGTGCTGAACTTGACCTAGAGACAATGGACTGAGGGACATGCAATCTAATGAGACATCAGCCAGGGCAGCTCAGAAAGTGCTGGTATTACCCATCTCCTAACACCAGGCTGCACAGCGGGTGGCTCTAAAAGTGAACCCTTCCTTCTGCTTGAGGAGAGGAAATGGAAGAGTGGGGAAAACTTTGTCTTGCATCTTGGATATCAGCTTCAACACAGCAGGACAGGGCATCAATCAGTGTCATGAGGTCCACTTTCAGGATCTAGCTTCCAGATGACATTTCTAGACACACTAAATGGAAAGAGAAGCTGCTGCCTTGAAGGGAAGGACCAAGTCCCGGTAAGATTTATCATCTGCTAACTGAGGAGCCCTTTGGAACTGAATAATCACCAGTGATATGCAGGAAATAGATTAAGGGACTTGGGTGAGACTCTGAGACTTGTTCGCTTCAGTTGATACCCAGCTCACTCCCAGCTGTAGTGGTTATGGGATAAGACTCCTTCTGCCTAAGAAAAGGAGAGGAAAAAGTAAAGGGTACTTTGTCTTTCACCTTATGTACCAGCTCAGTCGCAAAAGTGTAGAGCACCAATTAGGCTCTTTTGTTCCCTTATTCCAGGACTGGGCTCTTGAATGGCATTTCTGGATCTGCCTTGGGCCAAAGAAGATCACAGGGCTCTGAAGAGTGAGTCCCAGGTCAGGCAGCATTCAACAAAATCTCACTAAAGAGCCTTTAGGCCTTGAGGGGATATTAGCAGTAGTTTGGCAGTATTCACCAATGGGATTGAATTGGTGGTGACCACCTGGTGAGGCACCTCTGCCTTTAGAAATGGTAGAAAAAGTGGAAAGTACTATGTCTTGTGGTTTGAGTGCCAACTCTACTAAAGTATAATAAAACATCAGGTAGATTTATAAAGTTTTTACTCTAGATCTTGGCTACTGGATGACATCTCTGGACCCCTGAAGAACCAACAGGAGCTTGCCGCTCTGAAGGGAGAAATATAGAACCAGCTGGCTTTGCCATCTACTGATTGTACAGCCCCAGGGCTTTGAACAAACATAGGCAATAACCAGGGAGTTTTGACAGACCTTGGGCAAGACCTAGTGCTGTGCTGACTTCGGGTCTGACCCAGTGTAGTCCTAAAGGTGGTGGTCATAGTGGTGCTTGTGTCACTCTACACCCAGCTCCAGGTGATTCAAACCAGAGAGAGAGTTACTTCATTGGTTTTGGAGAAACTAGGAAGACAGGACAAGAGTCTCTGCTTTTTAATCCAGATACTTCTCCGAGATCTTATCCAAGACTATCAAAGCAGTACCTCTAGGCATCTTCAAGAACCACAGCATTATAGGGGCTGGTATCCACCTTAAAGCAGATATAGCTTAGATCACAATATCCAAGTTGTCTTGAATATATGAAAAGCCTTCCCAAGAAGGATGACTACAAACAAGCCCAGCCTTTGGAGACTACAATAAATACACCAATGAACATCTACAAGTATCAAAACCATCAAGGAAAACATGACCTCACCAAATGAACTAAATAAGACACCAGGGAAACACCAGGGACCAGTCCTGTAGAAACAGAGGTATGTGAATATATGACCTTTCCAACAAAGAATTCAAGATAGCTGTTTTCAGGAAATCCCCCAAAATTCAAGATAATACAGAGAAGGAATTCAGAATTCTAGGACATATGTTTAATAAAGATACTGAAATAATCAAAAGAATCAAACAGAAATTCTGAACTTGAAAAATGCTATTGGCATACTGAAGAATGCACCAGAGTCTTTTGATAGCAGGATTAAGCAGAAGAATTAATTAGTGAGCTTGAAGACAGGCTACTTAAAAATACAAGCAAAACAAAAAATATATATGAGAAAATGAAGCACGACAGCAAGATCTGGAAAACAGCCTCAAAAGGGGAAACTTTAGAATTATTGTCTGGGAAAAGGAAGTATAGAAAGAGATAGGGAAAGAACATATATTCAAAGGGATAGTAACAGAGAATGTCCCAAACAAAGAGAAAGATATCAATATCCAAGTACAAGAAGGGTATAGAACACCAAGCAGATTTAACTGAAAGACTACCTTAAGGCATTTAATAATCAAATTCTCAATGAAGAAAGGATCCTAAAAACAGCAGGAACAAAAAAGCAAATAAAATAAAATGGAGCTTCAATACATCTGGCAGCAGACTTTTCAGTGGAAACCTTATAGGCCAAAGGAGAGTGGTATGACATATTTAAACTGCTAAAGGAATAAAACTTTTAACCTAGAATAGTATATTCAGTGAAAACAACCTTCAAACATAAAGGATAAATACTTTCCCAGAGAAACAAAAGTTGAGAGATTTCATCAATGCCAGACCTGTCTTAAAAGAAATGTTAAAGGAAATACCTCAAGCAGAAAGAAAAGGACATTAATGAGCAATAAGTTATCATCTGAAAGTTCAAAATTCACTGGTAATAGTACATACACAGAAAAATATTGTAATTGTGGTGTGTAAATTACTCTTTAAATAGAATGACTAAATAATCAATCAATGAATAATAATAACTAAAATAACTTAAAGACAGACAACACAATAAGATATAAACAGAAACAACAAAATGTTAAAAAGCAGCAAGATAAAGTCAATGCATAGAGCTTTCATTAGATTTTGTGTGTTTGTTTATGCAAACAGTGTTACATTGTTACCAGTTTAAATACAATGGATTATAATATACTATTTGCAAACTTCATGGTAAACTGAAACCAAAAATCATACACAAAAATGTAAAAATCAAGACACTAAATCATATAACCAGTCAGAAATACCTTTACTAAAAGAAAGATGGGAAAAAAAGAATGAAGGAAGAGAAGAAAACAAAACAACCAGAAAACAAGTACTAAAATGACAGAAGTAAGTTCTTACTCATCAATATTAACATTTAATGTAAATAGACCAACTTCTCCAATCATAGACTAACCTCTCCAATCAAAAGGCATAAGATTGCTAAATGGGGCAATCCCATCTCACATGCAGAGACATACATAGGCTCAAAATAAAGGGATGGAGGAAGATCTACCAAGCAAATGGAGAACAAAAAAAAAGCAGGAGTTGCAATCCTAGTCTCTGATAAAACAGACTTTAAACCATCAAAGATCAAAAGAGACAAAGAAGGCCACTACATAATGGTAAAGGGATCAATTCAACAGGAAGAGCTAACTATCCTAAATATATATGCACCCAATACAGGAGCACCCAGATTCATAAAGCAAGTCCTTAGAGACTTACAAAGAGACTTAGACTCCCATACAATAATAATGGGAGACTTCAACACTCCACTGTCAACATTAGACAGATCAATGAGACAGAAAGTTAACAAGGATATCCAGGAATTGAACTCATCTCTGCACGAAGCGGACCTAATAGACATCTATAGAACTCTCCACCCCAAGTCAACAGAATATACATTCTTCTCAGCACCACATCACACTTATTCCAAAATTGACCACATAATTGGAAGTAAAGCACTCCT
>NC_045445.1:65694631-65736977 GCF_002776525.5 Piliocolobus tephrosceles | reverse complement strand
CATATACACCATGGAATACTATGCAGCCATAAAAAAGGATGAGTTTGCGTCCTTTGTAGGGACATGGATGCAGCTGGAAACCATCATTCTTAGCAAACTATCACAAGAAGAGAAAACCAAACACCGCATGTTCTCACTCATAGGTGGGAACTGAACAATGAGCTCACTTGGACTCGGGAAGGGGAACATTACACACTGGGGCCTATCATGGGGAGGGGGGAGGGGGGAGGGATTGCATTGGGGAGTTATACCTGATATAAATGATGAATTGATGGGTGCTGACGAGTTGATGGGTGCAGCACACCAACATGGCACATGTATACATATGTAACAAACCTGCACGTTATGCACACACATGTACCCTAGAACTTAAAGTATAATAAAAAAAAAAAAAAAAACGCTTCCAAATTATATGAATGCAGGAAAATTAAAATGTCTGTTCCTGAATGGTTTTGGTGTTAACAATGAAGTCAGGATAGAAATTAAAAGATTCTTTGAAAGGCATGATAATAGTGACACAAGTTATCTCCTTTGAGATACAGCAATAGTGATGTTAAGCGGAAAGTTTACAGTGCTAAATGCCTATAACAAAAAGCTCAAAAGATAAAAAATTGACAACTTAATTTCATACCTTATAGAAAGAGAAACTCGAACAAACCAAACCCAAACTAGCAGAATAAAAGAAATACAAAAATCAGAACAGAACTAAATAAAATCAAAACAAAATATGAAAAATTAATGAAATGAAAAGTTTGTTCTTAGAAAAGTTAAACACAATTAATAGACCATCCGCTAGATGCAACAAGAAAAGAGAAGATTCAAATAAGCTCAATTAGAAATAAAAATAGAGATGTTACAACTGACACCACAGAAATGGAAAAGGTTATTAGAGTCTACTATGAAAACCTCTATACACACATACTAGGAAATCTAGAAGAAATGAATACATTCTTATAAACACACAACCCTCCTAGATTGCATTAGGAAGAAATACAAATCTTAAACAGACAAATAACAAGTATCAAGATCAAATCAATAATAATAAAAAAATGCCAACCACAAAAAAAGCCCACAGGCAAATGGATTCACAGTTGAACTCCACCAGATATTTAAAGAAGAACTGGTACAAATCTTACTAAAACCACTGCAAAATATTGAGGAAGATGGAATCTTCCCCAACTAATTCTATGAAGCCAGTATCACTCTGATACCCAAATCAGGAAAGGATATAATGAAAAAATACAACTACAGACCAATACCCTAATGAACATAGAGGCAAAAATTCTCAAGAAGATAGTAGCAAACTGAATCCAAAAGCACATCAAAAAAAACTAATACAACTTGATCAAGTGGGTTTCACCCCAGAGATGGAGGGATAGTTTAACACATATAAGTCAATGAATATGATACTTCACATAAACAGAATTATAAACAAAAAAACATGAGATCATCTCAATAGGTGCAGAAAGAGCATTTGATAAAATCCAGCATCTTTTTATGATAAGTACCATCAACAAAATAGGCGTAAAGGGGGCACACCTCAAAATATTAAAAGCCACATATGACAAACTCACAGCTAGCATCATACTGGATGGGGTAAAGCTAAAAGGATTCCTCTTGTGAACTGAAACAAGACAAGGATGTCCACTTTCACCATTTCTATTCAACATAGTACTGGAAGTTCTAGCCAGAGCAATCAGGCAAGAGAAATAAATAAAGGGCATCCAGATTGGAAAAGAGGGAATCAAACTATCACTGTTTGCTGATAATTGTATATCTAGAAACACATAAAAATTCCCCCAAAAAACTCCTAGATTAGATAAATGAATTCAGTAAAGTCTTAGAATACAAAATCAATGTACCTAAATCAGTAGTACTACTACACACCAACTACCAGGGTGAGAATCAAGCCAATAACTCAATCCTTGTTACAATAGCTGCAAAAATAAATAAATAATAACCTAGGAATATATGCAACCAAGGAGGTGAAAGATCTCTACAAGGAGAACTACAAAACACTGCTGAAATAAATTATAGATGACACAAACAAATACAAACACATCTCATGCTTATTAATTGAAATAATCAATATCATGAAAATGACTATACTACAAAAATCAATTTATACAATTCCTATTAAAACACTGACATAGTTCATATGGAACCAAAAAAGAGCCCGCATTGCCAAGACAATCCTAAGTCAAAAGAACAAAGCTGGAGGCATCACGCTACCTGACTTCAAACTATACTACAAGGCTACAGTAACCAAAACAGCATGGTACTGGTACCAAAACAGAGATATAGACCAATGGAACACAACAGAGCCCTCAGAAATAATACCACACATCTACAACCATCTGATCTTTCACAAACCTGGCAAAAATAAGAAATGGGGAAAGGATTCCCTATTTAATAAATGGTGCTGGGAAAATTGGCTAGCCATAAGAAGAAAGCTGAAACTGGATCCTTTCCTTACTCCTTATACAAAAATTAATTCAAGATGGATTAGAGACTTAAATGTTAGACCTAATACCATAAAAACCCTAGAAGAAAACCTAGGTAATACCATTCAGGAAATAGGCATGGGCAAGGACTTCGTGTCTAAAACATCAAACGCAATAGCAACAAAAGCCAGAATTGACAAATGGGATCTAATTAAACTAAAGAGCTTCTGCACAGCAAAAGAAACTACCATCAGAGTGAACAGGCAACCTACAGAATGGGAGAAAATTTTTGCAATCTACTCATCTGACAAAGGGTTAATATCCAGAACCTACAAAGAACTCAAACAAATTTACAAGTAAAAAACAAACAATCCCATCAAAAAGTGGTCAAGGGATATGAACAGACATTTCTCAAAAGAAGACATTCATACAGCCAACAGACACATGAAAAAATGCTCACCATCACTGGCCATCAGAGAAATGCAAATCAAAACCACAACGGTATACCATCTCACACCAGTTAGAATGGCAATCATTAAAAAGTCAGGAAACAACAGGTGCTGGAGAGGTTGTGGAGAAATAGGAACATTTTTACACTGTCGGTGGGATTGTAAACTAGTTCAACCATTGTGGAAAACAGTATGGCGATTCCTCAAGGATCTAGAACCAGAAATATCACATGACCCAGCCATCCCATTACTGGGTATATACCCAAAGGATTATAAATCATGCTGCTATAAAGACACATGCACACATATGTTTATTGCGGCACTATTCACAATAGCAAAGACTTGGAATTAACCCAAATGTCCATCAGTGACAGATTGGATTAAGAAAATGTGGCACATATATACCATGGAATACTATGCAGCCATAAGAAAGGATGAGTTCGTGTCCTTTGTAGGGACACGGCTGCAGCTGGAAACCATTATTCTCAGCAAACTATCGCAAGAACAGAAAACCAAACACCACATGTTCTCACTCATAGGTGGGAATTGAACAATGAGATCACTTGGACATGGGAAGGGGAACATCACACACGGGGGCCTATTGTGGGGAGGGGGGAGAGGGGAGGGATGGCATTGGGAGTTATACCTGATATAAATGACAAGTTGATGGGTGCTGATGAGTTGATGGGTGCAGCACACCCACATGGCACATGAATACATATGTAATAAAACTGCACGTTGTGCACATGTACCCTAGAACTTATAGTAAAAAAAAAAAAAAAAAAGCCAAAAAACAAAAAAAACACTGACATCATTTTTCACAGAATTAGAAAAAAAATCCCCAAATTCTAATGGATCCAAAAAAAGGCACAAATAACAAAATGAATCTTAAGCAAAAATACAAATTTGGAGGCATCACATAACCTGATTTCAAATTACACTACAAGGCTAGAGTTACCAAGCCAGCATTTTACTGGTATAAAAGTAGATGCATAGACCAATAACACACAACAGAGAACCCATAAATAAACCCAAATACGTACTACCAACTGATCTTAGATTCAGCACAGAAAAACATAAAGTGGGGAAATGACACCTTATTATAAAAATGGTGCTGGGAAAACTGGATAGCCACATGTAGAAGAATGAGAATGGATCATTATCTCTCACTTCATAAAAAATTACCACAAGATTGATTAAATACTTAAATATAAGTCCTGAAACTATATAAATTCTAGAAGACAACTTTGGAAAAATTCTTCTAGACATCAGCCTAGGCATAGAGTTTATGATGAAGACCCCAAAAGCAAATGCAACAAAAACAAAAATGAATAAACAGTTCCTAATTTAACTGAAAAGTTTCTGCATAACAAAAGAAAAATCATCAGAGTAAACAGACAATCCACATAATGGGATAAATTATTTGCAAACTATGCATCCGAAAAAGGAATAATATCCAGAATCTACAAAAGACTCAGACAAAAATTCACATGAGAAGGTGGGCAAATGATATGAATAGACATTTCTGAAAAAATATATACAAATGAGTAATGGATATAGAAAAATAATTGCTCACCATCACTAATCATCAGGGAAATGCAAACTAAAACCACAATGAGATACTGCCTTACCCTAGCCAGAATGGCCATTATTAAAAAGTCAAAAAACAATAGATGTTGGAGTGGATGTGGTGAAAAGGGAATGCTTATAAACTGCTTGTGAGAATATAAATTAGTACAACCTCTATGGAAAACAATAAGGAGAGTTCTTAAAGAACAAAAAGTAGATATACCATTCAGTCCAGCAATCTCACTACTGGGTCTCTACCCAAAGGAATAGAAGTCATTATTACATCAAAAAGACACCTGCATGCATATGTTTATTGCAGCAAAATTCACAATTGCGGACATATAACCTACCTAAGTTCCCATTGACTGATGAGTAGATAAAGAAAATATAATATTTTATATATATATATATACACACACACATACATACACCATGGAATACTATTTAGCCATTAAAAGGAATGAAATAATATATTTTACAGTAACTTGGATGGAACTGAAGGCTATTATCCTTAGTGAGGTAATCAGGAATGGAAAACCAAATACTTTATGTTCTCTCTTATAAGTGGAAGCTAAGCTATGCATACCCAACAACACAGAGTGGTGTAATGAACTTTGGAGACTCAGATACGGGGAGAAAGGAGAGGGTGAGGGATGAAAACCTCATATTGGGTACAATGTACACTACTCAGATGATGGGTGCAGTAAAATCTCAGACGTTATCACCATACAATTCATTCATGTAACCAAAAACCACTTGTATCCCATAAGGTATTGAAATTAAAAAAAAATCTAAAATTTAAAAAGAAAGGAAATAATGAAGACAAAGACAGTATGCTGAGAAAAAATGTAATAGAAAGTTTCCACAGAACTTACATGGCAGATTATCTCATTAAACACATGTAGGACACCCTACTTTATCCCACAGTAACCCATTACAATCAAGTGTGCGGTGCACAAACATTTTTATTGTATATAACCTAAATTGCTCATAGAAGTTGTGTTCACTTATTTTTCTTTGGTCTTAATGGAGAATTTAACACTTGAAATATGCGGCCACTAAAAAAAAATGCTGTTTTCCTTGTTGCTTTAATCATTCATATTATTGATTTATAAGCCAACGAAGCTATTTTCTTGCTAAAGGCATCAAATATGCTTCCTTTATGCAATGTGATGCAGATAATTAGTGCATCCCATTATTATTATAGGAAGAAAAATTGACTCCAAATATTTCTAACACTTTTAATTATTGCTACAGATGAGCCTTCCTGATTGTTATTTACATCTTCTAATGTAATGACACCTACTATCAAAATGTTGGGCTAAATTGCATTTGGTTTGCAATGCTCAGTGGTGTTCATGTAAGTGCTGAAGTTAAAAACCACATGCTGTAAATGAAAACTTATTTTTTTCAAAAACAGAATAAAGCTTTAAAAAAAAGCTTCCATTGCAAAGGCACTTTCATTGACAAAGAATGCTAATTATTCTACCAGAAATATAGGTACAATAATACTTATTTTGTGGTTTCAGATTTCAGCACCACAACCTCATAGCTACATATGATATATGATACATGATGATCAAGAACGTAGCATTTTCTGTTAAAAAATGTATTCATTGCCAACACACTTATACAGAACACTGGTACATATTTTATGTTTTTCGATGTTTTAGCAATGTGCACTTAGCAAATGAGATAATCTCAAAATGCCTCTAACAGAAATATCACATCATGTGAACTACATAAAATGGTAATACAATTGCACTGACTAGGTTAGTTAAAACATGATTTTAAAACATCCTGACAAAACTCCTGTATAAAAAATTCCAAATTACAAAAAATATAAATAAGATTAAAATTACAAATAACATAAAATTACAAATAATATAATATGATATTATAAATAATATAAACAAATGTAAATGAGTTGGACTTTAATTTTCCCAACCCTTTAATTAAGTATCTTGTTTCCAACATGTGTAAATACGGAAAGGTGAGGAGAAGTAACTTTCCACTGGAGAAACCTGGCATACACTATCTCAGGCAGGTGATTAAGATCAACATAAAGAGTGGTAAGTTACATTGGTGATATGTACGCTTGATAAAATGTGACGAAAGTGGCACTTTACCTCTGTGGTCTTCCTTCCCACAACTCATAACTTCAGTCTGACCACAACAACAACAACAAAAACATATCTATATATCAGACAAACTCAAATTGAGGATTGTTCTACAAAATACCTAAGTAGGTATTTTCAAAATTGTTAAAATTATTACAAACAAGTCTGAGAATCTGTCATAGCACAGAGGAGCCTAAGGAGATATGAGAAATAAATGTAACATAACATTCTGGATAAAGTGCTAGAACTGAAAATAAATCTTAAGGAAAAACAGAAAATCTGAAGAACGTTTGTATTTTAGTTAATAAAAACATCATTTTTTATTAACTGACATTCTTAGTAATAAAAAGGTTCATATTGGCTCATTAAGTGTGACAAACCAACATCATTTAACATGCTGATAATAGAGGAAGCCTGTTGTGGGATATCTGGGAATTCTCTGTGCTATCTTCACAACTTTTTTTTTTGTAAAATACAATCTATTTTAAAATTAAAACGAATGTTTGATATTTTAAAAATACCCTGTCATCTTTGATATCTGAGAAAGATCTATTACTTCTTAGAAACTATAAGCAAGTCTTGTTCTTTGTTTCACAGAGCATAAAAATGTAGGCCAATTTATACCAAGAAGCTAGAACAAAATGAATTGGGATTCAGAATACATTAAACAGTCAGGTATATAAGTTAAAGCTGAGCAGAAGTGGGAAGTCTAACCTCAAGGTTAAATGTTTAGTGAGACATTAATGCAAACACAGAAATGGTGAAGTGGATTGGGCTGAAGCATTAAAATATCAAGAAGTAGAATGAATAACTACAATGGTGAATGCCTGGCAGAACAATCTGTTTTGAAAGTTGGTTGGTGTTTCCAGCCTTAGTAATGAAGTATTCTAACACCCCATACCAATATTCTCTGAGATCATGTAAGTCAAATAGCTAAGGGCAAATCCATATATTTAAGTCATTTTGTGGAAGAACAGGTTCAATTTATTTTTGAGGAAGAACCCTAAGATAGGGTAAGGCCAGATGAGAATAACAAGGAATCAAATATAGTAACAGACTAAACTGATTGGTCTGGCATCTTGAGATAAAACTACATCAACAAAATACCAGGAAACTACATTTGGCCCACAATCTGGCTGTTTCACTTCCCAAAATAATAATCATAGTTTTTCATTGTATTCAACTGTATTGTCAATTAAGTATATATACTGTGTATATACTGCATAGTTTATATATAAATGCACATATAAATAAAAACCCAATAACTTTCTCGTATATGTATGTGTGTGTGTGTGTATATATACATATACATGTACATATACATATATACGTGTGTGTATATATACTCACACACGCACACATATATATCACATACACACACACACATAGATATATAAAATGAATAGAGAGAGAATTTCCAAAATGGTAGAATAAGGAGCCACGAAATTCTGCTTCACCATAAGAATACTGAGGGCATTGGGGAAAAGTTGTCAATATAAACTTTTTAGAATAATTTAAATTAAGGATGTACAAAAATGTAAGAAATATTTATTCAAAAATGGCTAAATCTTGATAAGAAGAGAGTGCTTTGCAGCATTTTGAGGTACTCTTGTCCCATCTGCCCCTCCCCAGCTCCATGGTAGAGTTGAGTATCAACAGGCCTATTATCAAAATAACCATAAAAACATGTAGCCTAACACCTAACGGCCACTGGAGGGGACTAATTGGGTCTAAAGTATCCCCAAAGCTTCATACCTAAACTTTTATGAATTGACCTTTCTGTCAGTGGTCTGGAATCCCACACTTGTAAAGCCTGTCTTTACATTACCCGAATGAAAGCTTGCTCGCTGGTAACAACCTTTTTCCTGTGTCATTTGTTAAAAAAAAAAAAAAAATCAGTACCAAAAATTTAACACTGAGAACACAGGTGGCAATAGCAATTTGAGCAAACAAGTAGCTGATGAAAAAACTTTAACGGGAAGGCTGATGAGATGTCCACCGAGGGCTTACAGAAGATCTGGCATATTACTGAATAGCTAGTATGCAATGCATACGCTCAGGATTGTGCTCATGCCCAGGAAAGATCTGAGAAGGTCCTAATCTCTCCCCTCTCAGGGACCTTATGGTTCTGTGCAAGCAGAAAGTAATGGCAAATGCATTTTACCAAGGATTGTAAAATGATGTCAATTTAATAAAAGCCTAGGCAGCTCTGAAATTTGTAAGAAAAAAGTCACATTCTTCTCAAGTTACTTGATTTTTGTGTTGCATAACCTCATTCACATTTTAGTTCTTTCTCATATTCTTCATGGATTAACGTCTAGTTGTGTACATGTGTGTATATGTCTGATGAATATGAAGTTATCATTTATTATTAGTCAATAACCATAAGTAATGACTTTAATTCTCACTGCTTATAAAATGCCACATTGATTATTGGCTATATGTGTCCAATTGGTCATTGTTGAATCGGCTAAATTAATCTGTTACTACATAGGGGAAAATTTTGGTAATTGGAAGAACTATTATATGTGCTTTATGTTTTACATGAGAGACATTATTTATCAAGCACTTCTTATATTCCAAGCACAATTCTAAGTACTTTACATGCACAATATCTTTAAATGTTCAAATGTGGAGACTTATTTAATTTTCCAGGTAATACTTGCTAAAAGGGCAAGACCTTAAGAGACAGCCAGTGGAGTCAGTGAGAGCTGAGCAGTTTGAAAGAGTCAGTGCAATGTATATACATATACACACACATATATATATATATATACACACATATATATCTCTGCTTCCAGACTTCCAGAGTTATTGCGCATATATATATATATATACACACATAGCTTTCTAGTTAAAAGTAACAGAAATACATGAGCACCAACTTAAGCATAAAGAGAAATTAATTATACTTCGTCTTGTGGAACCAAGTAATAGGCATATAACTTGGCCTCAGGAACATTCTGAAACCAGGACTAGATGTTCTCTCTACTCATTTACTTTATTCCTTTCTCTTGTCGGGTTAGATGTTTTCTTATTTTTAGTCACTATTGGTGATCATGATGAATGTAGATAGTCATTCTTTATCTCTATAGGAATATGATTTTTACTTGCCCCCTCAAATTCAGTACAATTTCAAGTATGAGTTAAAGTAGAATATGCTGTGATACAAGATGTGTAGAGTTGTTCCTGTCCATTACTTCCAGCCCCATCTTTGCCCCATCGCATTGAAATCATATAACCACACCAGCATTACTTCTTCTATTATCAACCACATTTACAATAATCGGAGTAAACAGAGTCGTTTTCAGAGAATGTATTAGTGAAAATTTTGAACTTAAACAGTCTGAGGAGAAAAAATGGTAATACTGATGGCTTTGATCCTGTGTAATCACGATGGAATCGGGGTCATGTCCAGAGGCATTTTGTGCCCATACCACAGTCATTCTTAAGAAGAAAAAACAGAGTTCCTATTTTTGCCACCTAATTCTGTTTTGTGTGCTTTTCAAACACATAAGAGACAACTAGACAACTATTTTATAAGTTCATTGTGATTCTGTGAAAAACAAAGAGGAATGGGAAATGACAAATGCTTATTTTCTTGATTCTGGCCTCTTCAAAGTTTAATAGCAAGGACACAGTCATTTGACAATTAACTGTAGTCCAATTTATTTTATATGATATTTTTCAATTTTTTGCAGTGAATATGTACAATGTAAAATTTATTATTTTAATCATTTTGAAGTGTATAATGTAATGATGTGAATCACATTCACATTGTTGTGCAACCATTATCACCAGAATTATTTTTTGTCTTCTAACACTAAAGCTCTCTACCCTTTAAACAGTAACTCTTTTCTCTCTCCTCCCAGAAGCTCCTGGCAACGACCATTCTACTGTCTGTCTCTATGAATTTGGTGGCTCTGTGCACCTCATAAATGTGGAAACATAGAGTATTTGTTTTTCGTTGTTGTTGTTGCTGTGACTGGCTTATTTCATTTAGCAGAAAGTCTTCAAGGTTCTAGTATGTGTCAGAATGCCATTCCTCTTTAATGGCGATTTTCTGTATGGTTCTTTTTCGTAATTTCTATTTGTCGATATTCTTATTTTGTTCACATATTGTTGTACTAATTTCTTTTACTTCATTGTATTTTCCCTTAGCTCTTTGCACACATTTAAGATGGGTATTCTAACATTTTATGTAGTAAGTTTGGTACACGTGGGCATAAATGTGGGAAAAATAGATACTGAGGGGAACTAGAGAGGAGAGAGATCAAGGGGGAATCGAGGGATGAAAACCTCTCCACTGGGTAGTATGCTCACTACCTGTAACAAGATCATTCATACCCCAAGCCTCAGCGTCATGCAATATACTGATGTAACAAACCTGCCTATATGTACCACCTGAATCTAAAACAAAAGTTGAAATTATTTCTTTAAAAAGTCTGATGGCTGTGTTTCTCAGTGAGTTTCTGTAGATGTTCTCTGTTCTTTTTAATGGGTCGTGTTCTTCTGTTTCTTTGAATATATTGTGCTATTTTTGTTGAAAATTAGTGGATTAAAAAACAACTCCCAATCTTGGCAGACTGGTTGTGAAACTTTTGCTAATTAAGAAGGTGAGTTCTGAGTCTTGGAACCAGCCTGCAGTGAAAGCTTAAAGTCTTTTGTGGTCTTTTCTGGGTATGTGTCTTACCTGGGCTCATATGTGTACTATTTTTTATTCCCCCCATAGAAATTGCTGTCTTTAAGTGCCTTAAATTCCCAAGGAGTCTCACCCCAGTTTTTTCTAGGAACCTTATATACTCTATTGTACTCTTCTACCCATCAATTCTTGCCACAGCGGTCTACAACACTGCCACAGCTTTTACATTCTTCAGTGTCCACTATTGTCTTCAATGGCTTTCAGTGGTGTGAGATCCCAGCTATGGTTCTTTATCTTTATGAGCTCTGAGACAGAAATCAGTCTCTCAGGCAACCCAAAGCCAGGTTAGAATGATGCAAATAAGTTTTTCTCTGCTCATTCAGGCCCCTGAGAGGAAACCAGGGATTTGGCAACTTCTGCCTGATGGCACCACACTGTACCAAAGAGTGCGTAGGGCAAGCGTGAAGAAAAATGTCATGATATTTCCTACCATTGAAATGTGGCTTCTTGATTACGCATTTGCTTGGTAAGTTTCCTAGTGCACCATTTTGCTGGCATCACATCTCTATTTGCATAATTTTAATCATCACAAAATATAAAGAAAACTCAAAGAAGTGTGAGAGACAACACGAATATCTTTTTCAAAGCATTTGTTATGGAGGAAAAGTAAAATACATATATTTGATATATTTATTATGATTTTATTTTTACTTCAAAACTACCAATTTACTTAACTTTGGAAAAGTTCTCATCAGTTTATCAAGCTGAAATATTTATGCTAGGGGGACAACAGAAAAATCAATATATATCTTTGGTATTTGCCCTTACATGTGTTTCACTGTGCTTTGATGGACCGTTAGAACGTGAACCTTGAATCATCAAAGTGATAGCCAGCCAACATTAAAATAAAATTCAGGGAAAGCATTTTAATTGGAAGATAATCCTTTACCTTCTGAGCTGGTGATTTCTTTTAGGGGAAACGTGGATATAACCATTACATTCTGAAAGAGATAAGTTTTAAAAAGTCTCTATATTTAAACCAAAAGAAGAGGTATGTAAAAAGAAACTATTGTATCATGACGTTTGGGGAGACCTTCAAAAGACTCTTCTAGGATCACTTTTGGCCTTAAGCACTTTTATCTCATTTATTTTAACTTGCACATGCATCAGCAGTAGAAGAAATTAAAATAATTTGAATCTAAATTGTATTAAATGTATATTTATTTAACATGTTATTCAAATTTTAACCATTTAAAATATGAATGCACAAATGCTTAGAAAAAATGAGCTCAAAATTAATAGTTGTTCCATTTTACTTGCTTCCAGATGTTTAATAATACAAAAGTTGTTTAACAATAGTAAACAATAACAATAGTAAAATCATTTAAATATTATGCCATATGCCATGAAATGCATTAAAGGGAAGAGTACTTAAAAAGTAAATGAGATCAGAGTGAAGCGATAATGCAGCTGAAAAAATTCATTAAAGAGAATATAGAGAGAAAACCTAGCCTATAAACCAGCTTCCTTGTTTCCTTTTTATTTTTAAACTAATGTGGCTTATGATGTTAACTTTGAAATGACCCCCTGTGAAAATTGTGATCATAATGATGTTTAATTACATTTAAATCAATCATAAAATAGTTGATTTTAAGATAATTATCTTATGCTTCTGAAATTAGCATGCCAAAATTGTAATTGCAGCCTGCTACTTGTATAATATTTTTGTAATAGATACTTGCTACAACCATACAGACATATATTAGTAAAATCATAAATGAGCACATAGAATATAGAGAAGGGAAGGTGAGATTGCTTTTAATCAACCTCTGCCTCCAAATTACTAGCTACATTTTTCTTTATTCATCAGATAAATACTACACTTGGCTATACTTGTCTTAAAGTTATTTAAGTGTCTTCAGATATTTACTCTGTATGTTGTAAGTATCCATAAGGAGCCTGATGGGTTGATGCTGCTTTAACTCTTATTCTATCTCTTAAATCTTACTCTATTTCTCTGCATTCATCAGTGAAACATCATTTTATTCACAGCAAGAAGTCTGACAAAATGAAGCAGCTCTACTACCTTTAGATCTAAACTGTAGGATAAGAAAAATAATTAAAGAACTAAATTCTTCTTGTTCAGGTACATAAGGGAAACCTTCCACCAAAGGGACAAAAAATAGAGCAAAAGGTTTATGGAAGATTCCTACTATGGCTGAGTGAAATGAACAGAACTTAATAGCTAAAAGAATAATAGCTACCCTTTATCGAAAGGTCACTATGATTGCTCTGCTAGATGTTTTACATAAATTATATAAGCCCAGCTCCTGGCTAAAAAACTATGTATAATTTTTCAGGCCCAACCATATGCAATTAATTATAGAGGCTTTGCCCGGCAGGCATCATGAGATAAACTGCCTCCCAACACAAGACTTAGTGTGCAGCCAATGCATTGAGTCCCTGAAGGCAGCTGTAGTTAAGGACTCAGGCTCCTCTGGGTGGCTATGCTCTTATGACTGCATTCATTTCTATCCCAGGGATCTCCATCAGGAAGTTTCTTCATCTGCGCCTTTGGCCAAAGCATTCTTCACGTGCCTCTGCGAAGACCTCTTTAGGGGCCAGGGAATAGGGGCGGTGGAGAGGAAATTTGAAAACACTTTTTCTCCACTCTTACTCAGTACTCAATACTTTTCCATTTCTAGCTCTTTGCCCTCTCACTACCTCAGGTTTTGATTCCATAAAAGGAAAGACAGGAACCTTTGGTTTGAGGTTCCTTGGCAGTGAGATCATTCTCCATATCTGTGCTGATTCACCTCACACTAGATCAGTGCAATTCTATGGGGAACAATGGGACTCGGTACTTTCTATGGTTTAGTCTTTCTGCTTACACTCATTTCATTAAGTAATTAAAGGCTTGATTTTTAATTACATTTTTACTTGTTTTCTTAATCTGCTACCCCAGCACTTGGCCGCTCAGCTGAGCTCCCAACATATAAATTAAACTTCTGAAAAACCCAATGAGTTATATGTTATTATTATATTAATTTGTATATAGGGAATACTGGAGCTCAGAAAGGTTTACATAATTTATGACCACATAGGTAATAAGTGGTAGAATCAATAGATGAACTTGGTTCTTACTAGAATGTAAGGCCAGCACATTTGACCGACACACTCACCAACTTGAGTGAACAAACCATGTTATTGGAACAGCGTTACCTTTGTTGGATAGGGGTTAGTGTGTGACAAATAATGAGAGTGCAAAGGATATAACTGAGCACTGTTTCTCATTTGATCAAACCACAAGTGGATAAATATCACCAGTGTAATTCTCAGAGGAGCTGGCACTGACCAAGGCAGGGGATTATTGTTTAAACACCATTATGTACACCATATAGACTGCATTGTCAGTAAGAAACCTCCCAAAAAAAGAAGAAAAGAAAAGTAGCATATTATTATAATATCTTGGAGCCTATTATTATAATACCTTTACCGCAACAAAGCGTAATGGCCATTTTTAGTGGAATCATTTGATGTAGTCATTCATAACGTAATCATTTTCTATTTGTTGTTGTAACAAATTACCACAAATTAAGTGGCTTAAAACAAAACATATTTATTACCTTAAAGGTTTGAAGGTGTATAGTCTGACATGGGTCTCATCGGGCTAAAATAAAAGCATTAGCAGGGCAGTGCTTCTTTCTGGTGTGTCTGGAAAAAAAAAAAAAAATCTAAATTTCATTGTTCTTTCTAGGTTCTAGCTGCTGGTCACTTTCCGTGGCTCATGGCTCCTTCCTACATCTTCAAAACCAGCAATATCTGGCTGAGTCCTCAAGCTGCCATTCCTCTGATTCTCCCTTTTGTAGTCACACCTCATTCTAATTCTGTCTTCTGCTTCTTTCTCCTTGTTCCCTATTTAAGGACCCTTGCAATTACATTGGACCACTCAGTTAATCCAGGATAATCTCCCTTTTTAAGATTAGTTAATTAGCAACTTTAATTTCCTGTTTACCTTCTAACTTAACCCATTCTTAATTTCCAGGAATTAGGATTTAGATGCCTTTTTGTGGGACACTATTCTGGCTATCACACAGAATGTTGCCATTTTGTGAAATAACAGCACAGAAGCATTTTATTCCATTTTCCTTCATGCTATATTTCTGACAAAAGCAACTGTCCTTCTTGGATAATGTAAATTTTGTGGATTTTTATATCTCTGAAACAGAAAATATTATATGGGGCATATTAAGGCAGTTATTTCTAGATGTCATGGCAATCTTACAGAAGTTTATAATCAAGAGAAATAAAATAGTATTGTCAAATCATTTCTCAAAATAGTTACATTTTCGAAAACCAGAGCTTAAAAATCATTTCAACGTTAAAACATATGCTATGAATGTATCTGAGACCTTTCTGATTGAAGTCTTAAGTTTGAGAACTGAATTCAGTTTGGAGAGGATAAATCAGACATAGTTTCTGTCTTTGCAGAGTCTATTGAAGACTTCTGGGGGAAGACTTCTATAACACAGAGGATAGGCCTGCTAGCCCTCTAATCAGATTTCTTTTAGTAGCCAGCTGTTTGGCCATGGTCAACCTCTATTACATTTAGTTTAATTATTTGGAAAATGGAGATTATAGTAGTACCCTTTGATGGGTAATTTCATGTATCAACTTCACTGGGCTGCAAGGGGCCCAGATATTGGGCCAACCATTATTATGGGTATTCCTGTGAGGATGTTTCTGGATAAGAATAGCATGTGAATTGTTTTATTAAGTAAAGCAGATTGCCATTGCTAACGTCAAGTATTGGAGAGACTCATCCAATCAGCTGAAACCCAGAATAAAACAAAAAGGCCGATTCTCTCATGAGTAGGGGGGATCTTTTTCTGCCACAGTACCCTTAGTTGGGACATTGTTTTTATTGCTACCTTTGGTCTCAAACTAAAACATTGGCTGTTTCTGGATCCTGAGTTAGCTGGCATTTTAACTGGAACTAAACCAACCACTCCTCTGAGTCTCCAGCTTGCTGACTGCAAATCTTGGAAATTGTTATCCTCCATAATTGCGTGAGTGAATTATTTATAATATCTATCTATCTGTCTATCTATCTATCTATCCATCCATCCATGCATTTATACACATCCTATTGGATCTGTTTTTCTGAAGAAACCTGACTAATACAGAGTCTGGTATCCAGAGTGCTTCTAGAAAAATAAAATATCAAAGATGTTATTTCTGAATTGATTATGTGTTTTCGGGAATCTGTTCTGTAATTTGTTTATATTTAAAACACTAATGACTATTTCCAGTAATAAAGATATCACTGTAAGTCCATGGTATGATCTGGAATTAGATATATTCAAAATATCATATTTGGATAGTCCTAATCAAATATATATAGAAAGCAAGGTTTGAGTGAAGATGTATATGATACCTTTGAAACACTTTTGTCAAACTAATGAGCATAATGAGATTGGCTGGTTGCTCTTAATGTCACTGGAAAATGTGAGGATAAAAAAGAATGAGCTCAGGAATTTGAATTTCTAGCTTAAGCATAACATAAATAGCCTAAAAGCTTCTATATGTGCCGTGAAGGACATCTTCATTTCCTTGGCTGCAGGGCTGAGATTATTAATAATCAAAATCAGAATCTCATCTTGCTACTTGCTGAATTATACTGAAAGTTTAACTCCTAGCCTTGCAAGATAGCTACTGTTAAAGTGAAGACATTAATTGAGAAACAATAGCATTCTAAAAGTTGGAATCAAGACCTGTGAAAAGACCCTGATGAAACTGAAGACATTAAACTCCTAAACTCTGATGAGTTTTCTATGCAAATAGAAGAAGTCTTTCATCTGCAGTGAAAACTGTCACTCACCCTCAGAGAGAAGTGACCTCTCCACTTGTGCCCCCCTCATTGAGGAGATCCACCCTGCATTGGCTGAGAAAATGGCAATAGGCAGTTTCCATGTAAGACAATATTAAGTCTTCTCAGTAACAATCCTCATCACTCTATCTATTTTTAGACCTATACCTTGGCTCAAGTCCTATTAGGACAAGCTGTGAACCATAAGGACATAGGCTACATTGCAAAAGAACGAATACAGTTTTTCAATTTATATAGACAGGAATCTGAGAAACATGTGACAGAGTTAGTATCAAGGATGTAGAAAAATGGTGAAAGGAATGTAAAGTGGGAATAAATATGCATTTCATCATGACTGTGAGAAATACATTTCTGAGGGGAGTCCTAGGATCCCTGAAAAGCTCTATAATCACTCTTTTCTCTAGAACACATGTTTCAGTGGGACTGAACTCACTGAAATGGAAAAACTAAATGCAATAGCAGAAATTGGATTCCAGGGCAGCAGAGGTCAAGTGATTGCACACAACTATCAAAAATAAGGTTGGTTTGGTTACCATAATGGACAACAGAATCAAAGCAGCAATCAGAATAGTGTATTCTGTACACCTATGGTGTTGCCTAGCTGATAAATTATATACCTGGAAGTAACGAAGATAAGAAACATATTAAATTCTTGCTTGATCTGTATAAGCAAAAACATGTCCTAGATCAAGTGAAGAAAAGTCTAACTTGAATTATAGAAACAAACAAACAAAACAAAACAAAACAAGAATGATGACCTTTCAATCAATTCCCAGACTTGAGGAGCTGGTTTATAGATCCAGAACCCCTTGAATAAAGAGGAGACCGGGTCCTAGAGAGGAAGGACTTTGGTACGATGCTAAAAGTCATATTATTAATATTTCTCCCAGCCTTCCCCAAAGGCCAAAGGGATCTATGGCTTTTATAAAGCTAACTTTACATTGTGGGGAAAAAATCAGATATTTCAGGGAATATTGGATACTGGCTCTGAATTGACATTAATTTTAGATGACCCAAAACTGTGCCCCACCAGTCAGAGTAAGGGCTTAAGAAAATAAGGAGATCAATAGAGTTTGAGCTCAGGTCCATCTCATAGTAGGCCCACTCAGTCCTTCAACTCATCCTGTGGTTTCTGCCTCCAGTTCTAGAATGGATAACTGGAATAGATACACCCAGTAACTGGCAGATTCTTCAAACTGGTTCCCCAACCTGTGGAGTGAGGTTTATTATGGTGGAAAAAACCAAATGGAATTTACTTAGAAATGCCTTTACCCAGGAAAATAGTAAATCAAAAGCAAAACCACATTTTTGAAAAGACTACAGAGATTAGTACCACCATCAGGGACTTGAAAGATGCAGGGTTGGTGATTACCACTACATCTCCATTTAACTAACTTATTTACCTGTGTAGAGGACAAATGGATATTGGATAATGACAGTAAATTATGGTACGCTTAACCAGGTGGTCATTCTAATTGCAGCTACTGTATCACATGTGGTTTCATTGCTTTGTGCAAATTAACACAAACCCAGGTACCTGATATGCAGCTACTAATCTGAATTTTTTTTTTTATATATATCTGTCAATAAGGACAATGAAAAGCAGTTGCATTTCAGCCTGCTCACCCAGCAATACACCTTAACTGTCCTACCTCAGGGGTATATCAACTTTCTAGCCTTATGTAATAATTTAGTTTGCAGGGATCTTGATCGCCCTTTTTTCCCCCCACAAAATATCATACTACTCCATTGCATTGATGGCATCAGGCTGATTGAAACTAGTAAGAAGTAGCAACTACTCTAGACTTATTGCTAAAATATTTGTGTCAGAGGGTGAGAAATAAATTTGACAAAAATTTGGCAGACTCCTATCTCAGTTGTGTTTTTAGGTGTGCAATGGTGTGGGGCATGATAAGACATTTTTTCTAAGTTAAAAGATACATTTTTGCATCTGGCCATCCCTATAACCAAAAAGATGCACAGATCCTAGTGATTTGGGGGGCAACATATTAATCATTTGAGTGTGTTACTCTGACCCACTTATTGAGTGACTTGAGAAGCTACTAGTTTTGAGTGGAGGCCAGAAAAAGAGAAGGCTGTGGAACAGGACTGTGGTGCCAGCTGCTCTTCCATTTGGACCATATAATCCAGTGGATTCAGTTTTACTTAAAGTGTCAGTGGCAGATAGAGATGCTGTTTGGGGCCTGTGGCAGGCCACTAAAAGTGCATCACAGCCCTTAGGATTGTGGAACAAGAATCTGCCGTCTTCTGTGGATAGGAGCTCTCCTTTTGAGAAACAGACATGGCCTCCTGCTAGGTCTTAGTAGAGACTGAATACTTAATCATGGGCCACCATGTTACCGAGAGACCTGAGCTTTCCATTGTGAAATGGATGTGATCTTACCCACTGCCTTAGTTTCTTCCTGCTGCTCTAATAAAATACCTTAGATTGTGTCACTTATAAACAACAAAAAAGTATTTCTCACAGTTCTGGAGGCCAGTAGATCTGAGATCAAAACAGGGAAATCTAGTGTCTGGTGAAGCCTCACTCTTTGTTTCCAAGATGGTGCCTTTGTTTTTGCATCACCACATGATAGAAAGTGAAAGGGCAGAAAAGATGATAAAGTCTGGTAGCTCTCTGAATTTTCTTATAAAAGCATTCATAGTATTCACAAGGGTAGAACCCTCGTTACTTAATCAGTGCCAAAATGCTCCACCTCTTATTACCATTCTATTGGAGTTTAAATGCTAACATTTGAGTTTTGGAGGGACACATACATTCAAACCATAACACCCATAACACTATACAGTTGGGAATGTACAGCGGCATTGAACAAAAGTTACATATATGAGATTGAACTCCAACAGGCCCTAAAGGCACAATTAAGTTACTGGAATGATTGGTCTAATTGTTAATATTCTCCATTTCTGTCACACTACCTTCTCTTTCCCAGCCTGCACTTGTGGCCTAATGAAAAGTTCCCGAAGATCAGTTGACAGAGGAAGAGAATACTTGAGCCTGATTTAAAAATGGTTTCATGTGATATCCAGGCACCAAACAAAACTGGACGGCTGTGGTACTATAGCCTCTTTCTGGGACACCCTTGAACAACCTTGGTAAAGAAAAATTCTCCCGAAAGACATAACTTCAAGAAGTGCACTTGGCTGTTCATTTTACTTCAATGAAAACATGCCTAAACATGCAATTATATACTAATTCATGGGCTGTGACTGAGAGTTTGGCTGGACAGTCAGGGACTTGGAAGAAACATGATTGAGAAATTGCTGACAAAGTTGAGAAAGATGCATATGAATAGATCCCTCTGAATGGGCAAAAATATATATATATATATATTTGAATTCCATGTGCACATTCACCAAAAATGACATCAGCAGAAGATTTTATAAACCAAGTGGATAACAAGACCAATTCTGTAGATACCAGCCACACTCTTCCCCTCAGCCACCCTGTCACTGCCCAAAGGGCTCATAAGCAAAGTGACCACTGTGGCAGAGATGGCAATTATGCATTGTGTCAACCACAAGGACTTCCACTCAACAAGGCCAACCTGCTTAATGGCACCACTGATTATCCAATCTGCCAGGATCAGAGACCAACATTAATTCCATAATATGACACAATTACCTATGGTGATCAGGCAAATGCCTGACAGTAAGTTGAATACATTGAACCACTTTCATCATTGAAGGGGCAACACATGTTTTGTTCTTACTGGAATAGAAACCTACCTTGAATAACAATGTCTATTCTCTGCATACAACACTTCTGACAAAACTACCAACTACAGACTCACAGAATCCCTTATGCACTGTTATGGTGTTACACACAGCTCTGCTTCTGATAAAGGAACTCACTTCACAACAAATAAAGCATGACAATGGGTCCACGCTTTTGGCACTCACTAGTTTGACCATGTTTCCCACTGGATTAATATTAGTCCATTCTCACACTGTGATAAAGAACTACCTGAGACTGTGTAATTTATGAAGAAAAGATATTTAATTGACTCACAGTTCTGCAGGCTTAACAGGAATCATGACTTGGAGACCTTAGGAAACTTACAATCATGGCAGAAAGTGAAGGGGAAGCAAACACATCTTACCATGGTGGAGCAGCAGGGAGGGAGAGAGAGAGAGAAAGAGAGAAAGAGAGAGAGAGAAAGAGAGAGGAAGTACCACACACTTTCAAACAACCAGATCTTGTGATAATAATTCACACATTATCACAAGAACAGGAAGGGGAAAGTTTGCCCCCATGATTCAACCACCTCCCACCTGGCCCCTCCCCCAACACATGGGGGTTACAATCCAAGATGAAATTTGGGTGGGGACACAGAGCCAAACCATATCACCCATAATTCTCAATTAGTTGGCTTGATATAATTGACCTTTTAAAGATGGTTGCAATGCCAGATAGATGGGCTGGGGCAAGGTTGTTTAGGAGGCTGTGTATATGCTTTGAGTTATTATCCAGTGTATGGTGCTATTTCTCCTATAGACAGGATTCATAGGTCCAGGAATCAAGAGGTAGAAATGGGAATAGTAACGCTCACTAGTCTGTTCTTGCATTGCTCTAAATAAATACCTGAGTCTGGGTAACCTATAAAGGAAAGAGGTTTAATTGGCTCACAGTTCTGTAGACTGTACAGGAAGCATGAAGCTGGCAGCTGCTTAGCTTCTGAGAAGGCCTCAGAAAATTTACAATCGTGCAGAAGTGAAGCGGGAGCAGGAGGTGAAGGTTAGAACAAGCGCGCGAGAGGGGGCCGGTGCTACACACATTTTAAGGAATAGATATTACAAAAATTTACTCACTATTATGAGGACAGTACCAAAGGGAATGGTACTAAACCAGTCATGAGACATCTGCCCCCATGATCAAATCACCTCCCATCAGGCCTCACCTCCCATATGGGGATTACATTTCAATGAGATTTGAGCAGGGGAACACATCCAAACAATATTATGACCCATTAGCAAAATGTTTGCTTCCTATTTCCTGGACTTCATGGTTTGCTGACCTAGAAGTCTTAGTACCAAAAAGAAACTTACATGATTGTAAGTTTCCTGAGACCTCTCCAGAAGCTGAGTAGATAACAGCATCATGCTTCTTGTACAGTATACAAAACTGAGCTAAATGTCTTTTCTTTATAAGTAACCCAGTATCAGGTGTTTCTTCATAGCAATGCTTCCAAAAGGATATACAATAATAATTCTATTAAACTATAAATTAAGATTGCCACCTGGCCACATTAGCCTCCTCATGCCTTTGAATCAACAAGGAAAGAAGAGAATTACTATGTTGGCTGGATTGATTGATACTGACTAATAAGAAGAAATTGCCCTATCTCTGAACAATGAAGTTAAGAAAGAATGTGTATAAAATGTAAAATAACTTTTAGAGTGACTTTTAATATTAACATGCTCTGTGATTATAATTGATGGAGTACCACAATAACCCAATTCAAGCAGGACTAGTAATGGCCAAGACTCTTCAGTAATAAAAGTTTGGGTCATCCCACCAGGTAATGAACCAGGATTAGCTGAGGTGCTTGCTGAAGAAAAGGGGAATTCAGATTGGGTAGTGGAAGAAATTAGTTATAAATCCAGTTACAAGCATGTGATCAGTTACAGAAGTAAGAATTGATATTGTCATGGTATTTCCTTATTTTGTTATGACTATTTGTGTGTGTGTGTGTGTGTGTGTGTATATATATATATATATATATATATAGGCATACTTGCTTGTGTATATATATTAATCAAATGCTTTTTGTTTTCTTTCCTCTCCTATTCCCTATTCCATAATATTCATTTACTTTATCTTATCCTATTGGAGTATTATTAATTTTAGCTTTTACTTTTTAGTTTTTTTTTTATAATTTTAACTTATATTTTACATTCAAGTGTTTCACATGCAATTTTGCTACATGGGTATATTGTGTGATGCTGAGGTTTGGGCTACAAAAGATTCCATTACCCAGGTAATGAGCATGGTACTCAATAGGTAGTTTTTCCTCTCTTGTTTCCCTACCTCTCTCCTCCCTCTACTAGTCCCCAGTGTCTATTGCTCCCATCTTTATTTCCCTTTAGCTCCCGCTTATAAGTGAAAACATGTGGTATTTAGTTTTCTGTTCCTATGTTAATTTACATAGAATTATGTTATTTTAAATGTTAAATTACATCAAAAATTATGTTAAATTACATAGAAAATGGCCTCCAGCTGCTTCCATGTTGCTGCAAAGAACATTATTTTGTTCTTTTTTATGACTGCATAATATTCCGTGTTGTATATTACCAAATTTTTTAGTACAATTTGCCACTGATGGACACCTGGGTTATTCCAAGTCTTTGCTATTGAGAATAGCACTGCAATAAAGATATGAGTGCATGTGCCTTTTTGGTAGAATGGTTTATTTTCCTTTGAATATATACCCAGTAATGGGATTGCTGGGTTGAATACTAGCTCTGTTTTTAGTTATTTGAGAAACTGCCAAACTGCTTTCCATTGTGGCTGATCTAATTTACATTTTCACCAACAGTGTTAAGCACTCCCTTCTCTCCACAGCCATGCCAGTATTTGTTATTTTTTGACTTTTTAGCAATAATCATCCTAACTGGTGTGAGATGGTATCTAATTGTGGTCTTGATTTGCATTTCTCTGATGATTAGTGATATGAAGCTATTTTTCATACATTTGCTGGCCACTTATATGTCTTCTTTTGAGAAGTGTCTCCATGTCTTTTGCCCATTTTTTAATGGGGTATTTGTTTTTAGCTTGTTGAATTATTTCTTATAAATTCTGAATATTAGAACTTTGTTAGATGCGTACTTTGCAAATGTTTTCTCCCACTCTGTAAGTTATCTGTTTACTCTGTCGATAATTTCTTTTTTTCTTTTCTTTTCCTTTTTTTTTTTTGAGACGGAGTCTTCCTCTGTAGCCCAGGCTGGAATGCGACTGTGTGATCTCCGCTCACAGCAAGCTCCGCCTGTAGGGTTCACACCATTCTCCTGCCTCAGCCTCCTGAGTAGCTGGGACTATAGGCACCCACCACAACGCCCGGCTAATTTTTTGTATTTTTAGTAGAGACGGGGTTTCACCGTGTTAGCCAGGATGGTCTCGATCTCTGACCTCGTGATCCGCCCGCCTCGGCCTCCCAAAGTGCTGGGATTACAGGCTTGGGCCACTGCACCCGGCAGAACAGTTTTTTTTCTAGTTCTATGAAAAATGACATTGATGGTTTGATAGCAATAGTGTTGAAACTGTGGATTTTGGGGGCAGGCAGTATGGTCATATTAACAACGTTGACTCTTCCAATTCATGAGCATGGAATGTTTTCCATTTGTTTCTGTAATTTGTTATTTCTTTCAGTAGTGTTCTGTAGTTTATCTTGTAGAGCTCTTTCACCTCTTTGGTTAGACGTATTCCCAGGTATTTTAATTTTTTCTGCCCATTGTAAATGGGATTATGTTAGTGATTTGCTCTCAGCTTAAATGTTATTGGTGTATAGAAATGCTCCTGATTTTTATAAATCGAGTTTGTATTCTAAAACCTTGCTGAGGTCATTTATCAGTTTTAGGAGCCTTTTGGCAGTCTTTAGGGTTTTCTAGATGTATAATCATATCAGCAAAGAGAGATAATTTGACTCCTTTTCCTATTTGGATATCTATTGTTAATTTTAAATTGTAGTATTTAAGTTACAGGTTATCAAAGAAAAGAGTAAACTTCATCCTGGCTAACATGGTGAAACCCCGTCTCTACTAAAAAAAAAAAAAAAAAAAAAATACAAAAAAGAATTAGCCGGGCAAGGTGGCAGGCACCTGCAGTCCCAGCTACTCGGGAGGCTGAGGCAGGAGAATGGCGTGAACCCGGGAGGCGGAGCTTGCAGTGAGCCGAGATCGCGCCACAGCACTCCAGCCTGGGCGACAGCGCGAGACTCCATCTCAAAAAAAAAAAAAAAAAGAAAAGAAAAGAAAGAAAAAAAGAAAAGAGTAAACTTTACTCAGAGATTTACTGTCTTTTCTCAGAAAGGACTTAGTACATTTGTGTTTGTATACGGGATAGTTTTGTCATGTTAGATGGAATGATAACCTTGTTATTCATGTAAGGTGGAATGATAACCTTGTTATTTTCTTTATTTGGAGATTAAATGTGGTTTATGGAGTTATCCATGGGTGTCAAGTTGACCAGGGATGAACTTGTGATGGTTAGTTTTATGTGTCAATTTGACTGTGCCATGAGTGCCCAGACGTTTGGTCAAATATTATTATGTGTGTGTCCATGAAGAAATTTCTGAATGAGATTAACATTTGAATCAGTAGGCGTAGAAAAGCAAATTGCCTTCACTAATACATGTGAACCTCATCTAATCAGTTGAATGTCTAAATAAAACAAAAAGATTGACACTCTGGGGAGTATTAGGGAACTCCTTCTGCCTTATTATCTTTAGTTAGGACATCTCTTTTGTTTTGTTTGCTGTCTTTAGACTCAAACTGAAACACTGGCTCTTCCTCAGTCAATCCAGTTGATATTCAGAGTGGAATTGTACCATTGAGTTCTCCTGATTCTCAGGCCTTCAGACATGGAATGAAAGTACACCATTAGTTTTCCCGCATCTTTAGACTGCAGATATTGGGACTTGTCAGCATCAATAATCACATGAGCCAATTCCATTATGTGTGTGTGTGTGTGTGTGTGTGTGTGTGTGTGTGTGTGTGTGTAAACATAATCGTTTATTGTTATATTCCTCTGGAGAATTCTGGCTAATACACCCTAATTGGGTTTACACCTCAGTGGGGCTGTGTAAAGGTTAAATGAAAAATGCTTTTAGAGTACTCAGCATATCATGAGCACACTGTTACTATGATTACTATCTAGAGTGAATATCTTACAACTGCATAGAATTTTCCATTGCACGAGAATGTCTTCCCAGGAATACAACATATAGAAAAGTTAAATTACCCTTGAAACCATATTTTAAATACCTCTAGTCCAAGATCAGCATGATATAATTGTACTCACACTGTTATTTCTTTCAAAAATTTACCTTTCTTTTTCAAAAAGATAAACTGTATGCTGTTTTTACTGTCTTTGCAAGTATTTGTATCTCACACAACATGTGGTCTGTTTTCCAGAAATGTAGACATCCTTTCTGACAATTTAAATGATTACTTCATGTGCTTACTTCAACGTTTGTGTTTCATTAGCTAAACATATTGTACACCACATAATTCAATTCTCATTTTGTAGAGTTAAAATGAAGGACCTCTAAATCACTCATTGAAAATTTAGATAAGGAGTTACATTAGCTTAAGAAAAAGTTACTAAATGCCCTTCCCTTCATATATGAACGCCATGTACATAACATTTAATTTTCTTTTGTGATTAGCATAAGCAATCTTCTTTAAATCTCATGGCTTGACCATAAGTATCATGTTTAATGATGTGTTAATTTATTCATAGAATTAGTTAAGCTTGCTAAAAGTTTAAAATATTTTCTATTATAGTCATATAAGCATGTCAACAGACACAGAAAGTATTTCTGACAAAATTCAGCATGCTTCCATGTAAAAAACTCTCATCAACCTAGGAACAGAAACAAATTACCCAAACATAATGAAGGTCATATATGGAAAGTTCACACCTAACATCATACTCAATGTTGAAAAACTAAAACTTTTCCTTTGAGATCAGGTACATGGCAAGGATGCCCACTCTCTCCACTTCCATTCACCATCATACTAGAAGTTTCTGATGGAGCAATTAGATAAGAACAAGAATTAATAAGCACTCTAATTGAAAAAGAGAAAAGTCAAAGTGCATATATCATGATTATATACATATATACACACACACACACACATATATATAATGTGTATATATATAAATGTAAGAATTCTATCAAATAACTATTATAACAAAAAAAAGTAGGGAAGAGGTAGAGCAAGATGGGGGAATAGAAGGCTCCACTTACTGTCCCCACCAACGAGGACTGCAATTTACCAACTATCTACACAAGAAAAGTACATTCGTAAGAAACAAATATCAGGTGAGCACTCACAGTACCTGATTTTAACTTCATATCACTGAAAGAGACACTGAAGAGGTAGGAAAAACAGTCTAGAATCACTGACGCCATCCCTTCCCCACTCCCCTGCATCCCTTCCCCAGTCCCCTGCATCCCCACTTCCCTGCACTGGGCAAGGGAGAATATAACAATTGTGAAACATTGTACTCGATGATGCCCTGTTAGAGCAGAAAGAAAAAGTAGACTAAATTCAGTTGACATCTGCCCACAAAGGGAGCATTTGAAATAGCCCTAGCCAGAGGGAAATCTGATACTAACAGTCACAACTTGAGTTTCCACAAACCTCACCACCACAGGCTAAAATCCTCTTAGTTTCTAAATAAAATTGAAAGGAAGTCTTAGGCTACAAGATCTGCAACTTTTAGGTGATTCCTAGCGCTGCACTGGGCCCATAGCTAGCAGGGTGTAGGGGCATGTGACCTACTGAGACACAAGCTGGGGTGGTTAAGGGAGTTCTGGCATCACTCCTCCCCTAACCCCAGGCTGCATAGCTCGTGGGTCCAAAAGAGACCTTTTCCTTCCATTTGAGGAGAAGAGAGGGAAGAGTGTGGAGGACTCTGTCTTGCATCTTGAATCTTGCATCCTGAATACTAGGGCATCAGTCAGAGTTGTGAGGACCTCATTCCAGAACCTAGCTCCTGGATGACATTTCAAGACGTACACTGAGCCAGAAGAGAAACTTCTGTCTTGAATGGAAGAAATCAGTCCCGGTACGATTCATCACCTGATAAATAAAGAGCCCTTGGGCTCTGAATAACCAGCAGGGCCTTGGGTGAAGCTCTGATTGCTGGTTTAAGGTGAGATTCAGCACATTCACAGCAGTGGTTGCTATGACGTAAGACTCTTGCTTGAGAAAAGCAGAGGGAAAAGTGAAGGGGACTTTGTCATGCACCTTAACTATCAGCTTGGCTATAGTGGGGGTAAAGCACGAAGTGGAATCTGGGGATGCTTGAATCAGAACTTAGCTGCCCACTGTTACAGCCTTACCAATGCACCACAATGTTTCAATTTTGCAACCCTATCTCCCACAAGCTCCCTTATCTGAGTATGTGCAAAAAAGAAAAAGGATGTGTTCACTGAAGCCTACCATATATATATATGTGACCCTTATTAGTTACATATAAGGCATTTTTATGGTAGACTTTGCCCCTTTATCTTTGCTTGCAGCTTGATCTTTTAAGCTGTTCCTTTGTTAGAAAAAGGAATTCTACTGAGGACTTGTCCTAGCTATCTGCCTAACTAGTTCTTTTCTCTCTCTTCTCTCACCACTACCCTGAAGGGTGAGTCCCAGACCAGGCAGCATTCACCAAATGTTGAATAAAGATCCTTGGTCCTTAAGGGAAAGTTACCAGTATTCTGGCAGTACTCCTCATGGCCTGTGGTGGTGGTGGACATGGCATGAAGATCCTCTGCCTTTGGAAAGGTGAGGGAAAAATAGAAACGTCTATGTCTTGAGGTTTGAGTGCCATCTCAGTCTCAGTATATTAGAACACCAGGTAGATGTCTAAGGTCGTTGACTCTAGATGTTGGTTCTTAGATGGCACCTCTGGACTTGTTTGGGGACTAGGAAAACTCACTGCCCTGAAGGGAAAGACACAGGCCTGGCTGTGTCTGTCACCTGTTGATTATAGATCCTCAGGGCCTTGAGTGAACATAGGTGGTAACCAGGGAGTGGTTATGGCAAGTCTTGGGCAAAACCCAGTGCTGAGCTGGCTACAAGTGTAACCCACAGCAATCATTGTGGTGGTGGTCACAGGGCAGCCTGTGTCTTTCCACCCCAAGGGTCAGGTGGCTCAGCATAGACAGAGAGAATCTGTTCAGGAAAAAGTAAGGAAAGAGAATAAGAGTCTCTGCCTGGTAATTCCAGAATATTCTTCCAGATCTTGTCCAGATATTACATAGTGATATTGTTATATTGATATATTACTATATAATGATAAAGGGGTCACTTCAGCAAGACAATATAACATAATGATAAAGGGGTCACTTCAGCAAGACAATATAACAATTTTAACTATCTATGCACCTGATGCTAGAGCACCAAGATATAAAGCAAATGTTACTAGAGCTACAGAGAGAGGCAGGCCCCAACACAATAATAGCTGGAGACTTCAACATCCCACTTTCAGCACTGGGCAGATCTTCCAGACAGAAAATCCACAAAGAAATATTGGAGTTAATCTGCACCATAGACCGAATGGACCTAATAGATATTTACAGAATATTTCATCCAAGAGCTGAACAATACACATTCTTTTCCTCAGCACATGGATCATTCTCAAGGACAGACCGTATGTTAGGTCACAAAACAAGTGTTAAAACATTCAAAAAAAGTGAAAATAATATTAACCATTTTCTCAGATCACAATGAACTAAAAGTAGAAATCAAAAACAAGAGGAACATTGGAAACTATACAAATACATGAAAATTAAACAATTTGCTCCTGAATGACCACTGTGTCAATGAAGATATTAGGAAGAAAATTGAAAAAGTTCTTGAAACAAATGATAATGGAAACACAGCATGACAGAAACCTATGAGACAGAACAAAAGCAGTACTAAGAGGGAAGTTTACAGCTGTAAGTGCCTACATCAGAAAAGAAGAAAAGCTTCAAATAAACAATCTAATAATGCATCTTTAATAGAAAATCAAGAATTTGCCAATTCCAAATTAGTAGAAGAAAATAAATAATAAATATCACAGTAGAAATAAATGAATTTAAAATGGGGAAAACAATACAAAAAATTAATAAAACAAAATGTTGGTTTTTAAAAAAAGTTAAACAATATCGAAAAATCTCTATCCAGACTAAGAAAAAAAAAGAATATCCAAATAAATAAAAGCATAGATGAAAAAGGAGACATTACAACTGATACTGCAGAAATTCAAAGGATCATTAGTGGCTGCTATGAGCAACTATATGCCAATAAATTTGAAAATCTAGAAAAAAATGAAAAAATTCCTAGACATGTAAAATCTACCAAGATTGAACAAGAAAGAAATTCCACTATTAGGCCATTATTACCCTGATACCAAAACCAGCCAAAGACACATAAACACACACACACACACACACAAAACAGCAAGCCAATATCGCTGATGAATATTGATGCAAAAATTCTCAATAAAATACAAGCAATCCAAATTTGGCAATACTTTAAAAAGACTGTTCATTATGACCAACTGGGATTAATTTCTTGTATGCAAGGATGGTTAAACATAAGTAAATCAATAAATGTTATAAATCACATCAACAAAATGAAGCACAAAAACCATATGATTATTTCAATTGATGCTAAAAAAGCATGTGATAAAATTTAACATTCTTTTATAATAAAAAATGTCTTAAAAAAAACTGGGCATGGAAGGAACATACCTCAACATAATAAAAACCATATATGACAGACCCACAGCTGGTGTCATACTGAATGGGGAAAATCTAAAGGCTCTTTCTCTAAGATCTGAAACGTGACAAGGATGACCACTTTCACCACTGTTATTCAAAATGGTACTGGAAATCATACCTAGAGCAATCAGACAAGAGAAAGATATAAGAGGCATCCTAATTGAAACAAAGTAAGTTATATTATCATTGTTTATAGATGATATAATCTTATTTTTGGAAAAACCTAAAGATTCCACAAGAAAACCATTTGAATTCATAAACAAATTCAGTACAGTTGCAGGATACAAAATCAGCATACAAAAACCAGTAGCATTTTTATATGCCAACAGTGAACAACCAGAGAAACAAATAAAAAATGTAATCCCATTTACAGTAGCCACATATAAAATTAAAAACCTAGGAATTAGCCAAAGAAGTGAAAGGTCTCTATAATGAAAACTATAAATTACTGATGAAAGAAATTAAAAATGACACCAAAAAATGGAAAGTTATTCTAATCATGGATTGGAAGAATCAATATTGTTAAAATTTCTATACTACTCAATCTGCCAAATCAATTCAATCCTTATCAAAATACCAACGACATTCTTCACAGAAATATTTTAAAAATCTAAAATTTTATATGGAACTACAAAAGGCCCTGAATAGTCAAAACTTTCACCAATAAAAAGAGAAAAACTTAAGTAATCACATTACCTGACTGCAAGTTATTCTTCAGAGCTATAGTAACCAAAACAGCAAGGTACTGGCATAAGAACAGACACATAGACCAATGGAACAGAATAGAGAACACAGAAAAGAATTCACACACCGACGGTGAACCCACTTTTTCCAAAGGTGCCAAGAACACACACTGGGGAAAAGACGAAAAATAATAAAAAATGTATGCATAAACTTAACTAAGGAGATGAAAAACTTATATACCAAAAAGTATAAAGCATTGATGAAATAAATTGAACAAAAAACAAATTGAAAGACATCCCACACTTGTAATTTGGAAGACATAATATTATAAAAATGTCCATACTACCCAAAGCAATCTACAGATTCAATGCAATCCCTATCAAAATCCAAATTGTAGTTTTCGTAGAAATAGAAATAAGTACTAAAACTTACTTGTAACAACCAAAGACCACTAATAACCTAATCAATCGTGAGAAAGAAGAATAAAGCTAGTGACATCATGCTTCCTGATTCCAAAATACATTACAAAGTTACAGTAATCAAAACGGTATGGCAATGGTATAAACACAACAGAATAGACAGCCTAGAAATAAATCCACATATATACAGTCAATGATCTTTGACAAGGTTACCAACAATACATAATGGGGCAAGAATAGTCTCTTTACCAAGAGTTATTGGGAAAACTGATTTCTAAGTACAAAAGGATAAAATCGACACTTCTTTTACCATACACAAAAATGAACTCAAGTCAATTAAAGACTTAAACATAAGACAAACTCAAAGACACCCTGAAAAAAATAGGGAAAAAGAGTTGTAACTTTAGTCTTGTCAATTATGTATTAGATATGACACTAAAAGCATAGGCAACAAAACTAAACTAGAAAGTTTCTACATAGCAAGTGAAATAGTCAACAGAATGAAAATTCAACCTATGGAATGAAAGAAAATATTTGCAAATCATATATCTTCATAAGGGGCTAATTTTCAAAATATCTAAGCAACTTCTACAGCTCAGCAGAAAAAAAATAAATAAATAAAACTAATAACCAATTAAAAACTGGGCTAAAACTCAAAGTGACATTTCCCAAAAGAAGACATCCAAATGGCCAACAGATATATGAAAAAAAAAATGCTTAATGTAACTAATCATCAGAAAAATGCAAGTTAAAACAACAATGAAATACTATGTCATACTGTCAGATTGGCTATTATCAAACAAAACAAAACAAAGTATTGGTGAAGATGTGGAGAAATTGGAACCCTCACACACTATTGGTGAGAATGCAAAATTGTGATGCCAATATCAAAACAATATGGAGGCTTCTCAAAAAATTAAAAATTATATGATTCAGCAGTCTCACTTGGGGATATTTATTCAAAAGAATAGAAATCAGGATACTAAGAGATATTAGCACTCTTAAGTTCTTTGTAGCACTATTCACAACAACGAAAACTTAAAAATAACCTAAATGTCTATCAACAGACAAATGAATAAAGAAAATGTTGGGTTGGGCATGGTAGCTCACACCTGTAATCCCAGCACTTTGGAAGGCTGAAGTGGGAGGACTGCTTGATTCCAGGAGGTCAAGAGCAGCCTGGGCAACATAGTGAGGCCTCTCTCAACAAAATAATTTTAAAAAATTAGCTTGTAGTGGTGGCATGCATCTGCGGTCTCAGCTACTCACAGCTGTGCTGTGTTGGGGGACTCCTTTCGCCCCAGGTTGGCTTGGACTCATCAAAACCCAAAGGTCATAACAGCTAAGTCAACTAAACAAGAGAGATGGTGGCCTGCCACTCCCCCTGGGATCTCCACCCCAGGCAGGTGCTCTGCTGCTACGAGTTGCTGGTTAGAATTCCAAACCAGTGGGTGCCATGGAAATGTGGCCTGCAGACCATCACAACTTGTCCCCCTGGATTCAGCCTTTTTTATAGGGGTATGTATGGGGGTCTAACCCTTCACTTTCCTGGAGTTGCAGCTACTTTTGCCAGGAGCCTGGAAAGCCAGAGTATGTCAAGTTCCTGGGTCACTATGCATGTTTGAGCAGCTGCTCTGCCAAGACTCCACATAGCTCTGTGTGTCAGACTGAAGGCGCTGGTGGAGTGGGTTCACAAGGGATATCCTCACCTGAGGGTTGAAAGATCCATGGAAGAGGTGTGAGATCTCGCGGTAGCACATTCACTCACTGTTTCTCTGGTGTGGAAGCTTCTTCTGGGTCTGTGTCACTCCCAGGTTTGCCATTGTCCTGACTTGCTTTTCTCCATTTTCCATGAGTCAAGTTGTTTCCTTTATTAGTTTCAATGTGAGTACCTGGATGTTTCAGCTAAAGGCGCTGTATTTACTCGTCCCTTCCATTTCTCTCCTTGAGAGCAATGCACATTGGCTGCTTCTAGTCATCATGGCCACTCCACCACCAAGTATTTTATTGTTGATAAATTTAGATTTTTTTTTCAAAATAATCAAAGTAAAAATAATAAAGCTCTTTCTTCTTTCTGAGAACACTTTATTCAATAATATGATCCCATCATAACATCTATCCCAGGCTTGTCTTAAACAAGATAATACTGAGATAAGTTCATTTAAGAAGCAATATTTTAATAATACAATTTTGAAATACTTCAGTATTCTTATTCAGAATGGTAATGATAAACATGGTAAAATTATATCTGATAAGGATGAAAATTGATTGCAAAAGCAAGGTGAATAGAGGGACAACAAGACTCATTTTGATTGGCAAAATATATTGGTGTTTGCTACATTTTCTCATTTTTATTGTAGTATCGTGATTAAAAACTATTTTTATATAGATGAAGTCTTCTTTAATTTTGGCATAGGAAATGTATTTCTAATTATAACTCAAAATCTGGAAACATTAATAAAGTATAGATAATTTAACTAAAAGGAAAGAAAATGCATGAGAAACACGCCATAAACAGTTTCCAGACAACAGATAAACATAGAGAATATTAGTAACATAAACCACAAAAGACTTTCATTGCTAATGAAGAACTATTAAAATTTCAGGTACAAAGAACTAAAATTCTGACAGAAAATTGAGAAAAAAACATAAGCAGATAATTCACTCAAACATATAAAATATAGCTCTAAAGCATGAAATAAAAATGTTCAAAGACAATAGCAATTAGCAAAATACAATTAAAACAACTCTGCAAAAACATTTCTCACCTATCAGACTGGCAAAAGTTTAGAAGTATGAAAGCACATTCTATTGGCAAGTTTGTAGGGAAATAGGCGCTCTCTTGCATTGCTTGTGATAATGTAAATCAGTATATTTCTTCTTGGAAGAAAATCCAGCAAAACGACTGTATTGGTTTTCTATTAGCTGTTGTAACCAAATATCTTCAATTTGCTTTAGAACAACAAAATATTACTTCCTGGATATCAGACATCCAAAATCAGTTTTATTGGACTAAAATCAAATTTTTAACAGGGCTTGTTTCTTTTGCAGGCTTCAAAGGAAACTGTTTCCTTGCCATTTTTCCTTGCTGAAAATGACACGTGCATTCCTTTGCATGTGGTTTCTTCCTCATACTGCTTTAACCTTCTGTTTCCATCATCTCATCTATTTCTGCTCACTCTGATCTTCTGCGTCTCTCAGATAAGAACTTTGTAATTACATCAGGCCAACCTAGATAATTCAACATAATCTCATGGTCCTTAATGTAATCACATTTGCAAAGCCCCTTTTACATAGAAGACAAGAATGAAATGTTCTGAGATTAGGACATGAGTGTCTTTTAGGGGACTATTATTCAGTCATCCACAAGCATACAGAGTATGAACTTAAACCTTTGAAACTGCAGTCTAATTTCTAGAAATTTACTCTGAAGATAAACCTCCAACAAAACAAAACAAAAAAATACATACACAAGGTTATTTATTGCATCATTATCTATGTTTCCAAAATAATGGACACAACTTACGTGTCCTTATGTAGGAGAATGGTTGAACAATGATACATTCTGAAATGTAGCCTTATGTAGATAAAAATATGAAGAAGCAAGAACTTGATGAACTGACTTATAGTGCTTTCCAGAACATACTCTTAAATGTAAAGTTTTAACAAGCAAGATAAAAAGAGTATTTATAATATGAAGTATAATACGCCAAAGAGTATTTAAAATATGCAATGTGGAATCAACTTAGATGCCCATCAATGATAGACTGGATAAAGAAAATGTGGTACATATATACCATGGAATACTATGCAGTCATAAAAAAGAACCAGATCATGTACTTTGCAGGAACATGGATGGAGTTCGGGGACATTATCCTTAGCAAACTAATATAGGAACAGAAAACCAAATACTTCATGTTCTCACTTCTCCACGAGAGCTAAATGATGAGAACACATGGACACATAGAGGACAACAGTACACACAGAGGCCTTTTGGAGGGTGAAGGGTTGGAGGAGGGAGAGGATCAGGAAAAATAACTAATGAGTACTAGGCTTAATACCTGGGTGATGAAATAACCTGTACGACAAACCCCCATGACACAAGCTTACCTATGTAACAAACCTACACTTGTATCCCTGAATTTAAAATAAATTTTAAAAATATGCAATTTATAAATTGTATATTATAAATGTATGAATCTTATCATTTAAGCAAAACAAATATGGAAAGGATAAATGAGAAACTAACAAGATTGATCATCTACACAAGGGTAGGTGAGGAGGGTGTAGAAATAAATGAATAATTGGAACCCAGTAGTAGAGATGAGAAAGGAGAGGCAATTTTCTCATTACATATTTTTATATGTTTTTTACTCCTCAGATTATATTAACATGTCACATACTCTAATGTAACAATTTAAAAATTTCCCAGAATGTGGGGAGAAATTAAAATGGAATGGAAACAACAACAAATGAATCTGATTGCATTTTAAAAATAAGTAACATGAGTACACTGAAGAGAATGGAGAAAAAAATTAAACTGATTAAATTTGGAAAGCAATGTTTTTAAGTGATCACAGCAATGTTTTGAATTGACAAAAACCAAAAAAACATACTGAGCACTGTGGCTCATGCCTGTAATCCCAGCAGTTGGGGAGGCTGAGACAGGAGAATTGCTTGAGCTCAGGAGTTTGAAACCAGCCAGGTACCATAGTGAGACCTCATCTCTACTAAACTAAACTAAACTAAACTAAAATAAAATAAAAAGCCAGGCATGGAGGTGGGTGCCTGTAGTCCCAGCTACTTGGATGGGTGGGAGAATTCCTTTAGCTCAGGAGGTCAAGGCTGCGGTGAGCCATGATCACACCACTGCACTCTAGCCTGAGCGACACAGCAAGACCCTGTGTCAAAAAGAAAAGAAAACGCAATGCAAACTATACATAAAATTATACAATATTGTTAGATTTGTTTCTCATAGAGGTATGAGTTAACAATTTTAAAAGTACTTTAGATTTATACTAAGATTGGACTAATAAGTAAATCCACTATCGATAATAAGAGCTGAGTTTCTAACTGATGAAAGAAGTTACAAATGAGAAAGAGGGAAAGTTAATATAAACCCAGCGGTGGATGTGTATTGGGTCAGAATCCGAGGTGTAAGTCTAAACTAATTGCCTTTTTAACACATACGTGGTTTGAAAGATGCTGAAACAAAATGGAGATACATGTACATGTGTGGTGGTTTAGCTCTGTCACCTGAGAGAGTGTAGAACTGATGTCAACCAAGGAGCAATGAACCAATCTAGCGCTAAGATTGCTGGTTCTAAATAGCATCATTCAATGAAAGGAACCAAGGCTCCTTAGAGAAGTGACTGAGTCTAGGACTGGGACAGAATAATTAAAAGATGGACTTGGAATATCTGGTTGTACCAGAAGTTAAATAATAGGGCTTGATGAAAGGACACAGAGCCAAAATGAAAGAGAGCCTAGTGGCCAAAGAAATCAGGGCAAGTCTGTAAAGTGAAAGCAAGTTTATTAGGAAAGTAAAGGAATAAAAGAATGGGTACTCTATAGACAGAGAATCCCGAGGGCTGCTGGTTGCCCATTTTTATGGTTATTTCTTGATTATATGCTAAACAAGGGGTGGATTATTCATTCCTCCCCCTTTTAGACCATGTAGGGAACTTCCTGTCATTGCCCTGGCATTTGTAAACTGTCATGGTGCTGGTGGAAGTGTAGCAGTGAGAACGACCAGCGGTCACTCTTGTGGTCATCTTGGTTTTAGTGGGATTTGCCCAGCTTTTTACTGCAACCTGTTTTATCAGCAAGGTCTTTATGACCCGTATCTTGTGAGGATCTCCTATCTCATCCTGTAACTGAGAATCCTTAACCATCTGGGAACGAAGTCCAGTACGTCTCAGCTTTATTTTACCCAGCTCCTATTCAAGATGGAGTTGTTCTGGTTCACAAGCCTCTGACAACCACACTTTTACTGATGGGTGACCATGGAATAATAATCTAAGCACTCAAAAAAAATTAGCGTTGTCAGAAGTTTGCATGAAATGGTATCTATGAAACAACAGTGGTTAGATAATTCTAAAAAGAACAACATATATGAACATTTAAAGCAAAGAAGATAACTTTACTATGCATTTCCCTGGGTATTGGTCGAATCTTAGAAAGTATTATTTATGAGTTTATAATACCACTGTGCACACTCTGCAATGTAATATTCTTTCTATATGTTAGTTGCAGTAGATAGGCTAAGAAAAGCTGCTTTTACAAGATGTCAGATGACATTTGGCCATGATTTTGCAGAACCTGTTGGATTTACTGGTGTCTGGAAAGCCTGCTTGCCTTTTAGTTGTTATTTAAAGAGTGGCCTTATATTAATGTCCTATCAAAGATATCAAAGAATATTCTCTTAAAACTCCTTTAAAAACACCCAACTTCAGAGATTACTCAATGAAATTCTTAAAACAAGCTTTCATTTTAAAAAATCCTCTTTCTGTACAGTCGCTGTTTTTCTGGTAGCTCTGATCTCCAGATCTCTAGTGCCAAAATATCCTCCATTTAAATCACATATCTGACTTATACTGTCGGATAAATTATTAAAACCCTTGGTACTGACTTTTAACCTCAGGGCCATCCATACTTCTTTAGTCATTAAATGATTACCTCCAATCTTAACACCAAGCTGTGGCTGAATTCTCAAGTTAGACAAAAGACTGCTTGAGTTAGCCTTAATGGGCTCCCATGCTGGGAGAATCTGGCTCACTTAGTATTTTTCCATTGAATTCACCATTGAAGTGGAAATTGACAATAAGAAAAACAACAGTGACTGAGCAGCTACCACCTGCCCTACACCAGAGAGTCAATTAAGCATTTAGGAAGTGGAATGACTTCTTTCAGGCCATCAAAGCAATAACTTACTAGTGGTACTCCAGTGACAAGGAATAGTTCACACAGCTTCCGAAAATGCCCAAATATTTCCCTGGGAGTAGTTTACACACAATAAAAATCTAGCTCAATCAACGTAGGCCAAATACTCTATTTACAAAATGTTAAGATATTTTGATTTTCTGGTAGATAATAAAATGGGCATATCTGTTCCATACGGGTGAGTAATGGCTTCAAAGGCAACCACAATAGACGTATAATCATAATACTAGACAGTGAACCATAAACATATTATAAACTGCATGCCTATATGAATTACATACAGTTTCATTAGGCTGAAGACAGAAAGAAGCAATCTTTTCTAGAACTTACAGAATAAGTTCAGAATATCTTTGCCATTACATTAAATCATTTAGTAAAAAAAAAAATTAGGACACATTTTTTAAAATTAAATATTGTCCTAGGTATCACAAAGAATGATGCCTAATTTTATGTGGTAATCTTCCTCTTAAGAAGCTTTTATTTAATGGGGAATACAAAGAATACATAGTAAAATATTCAAAATGAAGATAGGCACTGAACATAACATTGTACTTTCTGTTCTTAATGGTCTAAAGTACACCATAGCTAAATATTCATATGAATATTCTCCATGGATGTTTTAATGGATTTAATAAGTTCTACTGAATTATCCCCTGAATAGATAAGGATTTAAACCATCGATCACTAGAAGGTTTATTTTCTCCTTTATTTTCTCCTTGCTATAAACAGACAAGTCTCATTAATTTTAAAGAGAACTAATCACAATAAAAAGAGAGGGATGTATCACTGAAAGTTCAATCCCAACATGTGTTGGTAGTCAAAACATTTCTAGTTTATTTGTAATCCCAACTGAATGTTTTCCTCTGGCCAAGCACATTCCTTTCTATATATATATGAATACATAGTTTCTTGTGTTCTCACTTTTACCTTTTTGCTTCATTTGGTTAATTCTGATGATAAAATTGCTGGAAATAGTGGAAATCTAAATTGTGAACCTGAATAGAAGTACAATAATTAATATAATGCTAAGTCTGATTTAAAATTCTGATCCAGATATGTTGCAAAGTGAGTAATTTTAGTGTATGCACACTGCATTAGCTTTTTATTGCTGCACAACACATTGCCACAAATTTACTGGCTTAAACAATACAAAAGTATTATTTTATAGTTTTGGAGGTAAGAAGTCTAACAGGAACCTCTCTGGGCTACAATTAGATGATAGCAGGTCTTCCTTCCTTTCCAGTGGCTCTGTGGGAGAATGCATTCCTTGCACAATCAGATTTATCTTAATATGGGCCTCCATAACAAAGTACTATAGACAGGGTGGCTTAAAAACAATAAAAATGTATTTTTCACATTTCTGGAGGCTGGAAGACTGAGATCAACGTGCCAGCATGGTTTGGTTCCAGTTAGGACCCTCTTCTGGGTTGACACAAAAATTCATTCTATTGCAAGTTTCTTGGCAGAATTCAAATCCTTTCAGTTGTAGGACTGAATTCCTCCTTTCCTTGCTGGCTGTTGGCTGAAGATGTTTCCAGCTTCTAGAGGCTATTTGTATTCCTTAGCTCTTGATTCCCTTCCCCCATTATTCAAAGCAAACAATGATGGCCAAGCCTTCTTACACTGTGAATCTCTCATCTTTCTGTCTTATCTTTCTGACCCAATCTTTTGCCTTTTTTTTTTTTTTTTTTTTTTTGGCTTTTAAGGGTTCATGAAATTACACTGGACCTACCCTCCCACTGGACCTGCTGGAACTCTGAAGATGTGATTAAGGTTATTGACTTTGAGATGGAGAGATGATCTCCATAAATTTCCCTCTACTGAAAGTTTTATGTCAATTGAATCATATAATGTATGGCCTTTTGTGACTGGCTTTTCTTACTCTTTCACTTGGAATAATGTTTTCAAGGTTCATTCATGATGTATACTTCATGATTTAGTACTTCATTCTTCTTTATGGTCAGATACCATTCCACTGTACATGTACCATTTTGTTTATTCATTTATTAGTTAATGGACATTTGGATTGTTTTCGTCTTTTGGGAATTATGAATAATGTGATATAAACATCCATGTACAAGTTTTTGTGTGAATATATATTTTCATATCTCTTAGGTATATACATAAGAGATATGAAATTGCTAAGTCATATGATAACTCACCTATGTTTTCTGTTTTAAGAAACTGCCAAGTTATTTTTTCCAATGTATCTGCATAATTTCACACTTCTCCCAGCAGTATATGAAAGTTCCAATTTCTCTACATCCTTGTCAAAACTTGTTATAGTTTGACACTTTTATTCTGCTCACCCTAGATGTTCTGAACTGGCACCTTGTTGTGGTTTTGACTTGCATATCTCTAATTACTAATGATGTTGAATATCTTTTTGTGTGTGTTTGCCATTTATATATCTTCTTTGGACAAATGTCTACTCAGCTTAATGACCCATTTCTTAATTGGTTTGTCTTATTATTATTGATTTATATGTTCATTTTATATTCTAGATGCAAGTCCGTTATCATATATATATAAAATATATTATATATGATTATATATATTATATATACTAGTTATATATGTGTGTGTATATATATATAATTTTCAAATATTTTCTCCCACTCTGTGTGTTGTGTATTCACTTCCTTGATAGTGTCCTTTGAAGTACAGAAGTTTTTAATTATATCGATGGGCAGTTCCTCTTTATTTTTTTCTATTGCTTGAGTTTTGATGTTGTATCTAAGAAAACATCGCCAAATTTTAGGTCACAATAGTTTGTCTCTGCTTCTAAAAGTTTTATAGCTGTATCTCTTACGTTTAGGGCTTTGATCCATATGAATTGATTTTTATAGATGGTAGGGAATATGTATGCAACTTTATTCTTTTGCATGTGGCTATCCACTTGTCCCAGCACCATTTGTTGAAAAGAATAAAACGTGTTGCAAAGAATGAAGTTCTCCATCGAATGACCTTGCCATCCTTGTCAAAAAGAAGTTTACCACAAAAGATTTTTTAAAATGGAAGTTGATTATAAAAACATGAGTTTGTTTCTGAACTCTTAATTTTGTTCCACTGATCTGTATATATATCTTTTTTTATGTTCATTTTTTTAATTTAGAATATTACCTCTTTAAATACACATTTATAAGCATTATGATGTTCCAATTCTGCATTCTGTTCTGTTATTTGCTCTTTCTGCTGACTTTCTCACATACTATATTGATTCTTCAATTCACCAGTAATTTTTGTTTATGAGTCCCTGTTCAGCTGATCTTTTTTTTTTTTTTTTTTTTTTTTTTTATTATACTTTAAGTTCTAGGGTACATGTGCATAACGTGCAGGTTTGTTACATATGTATATATGTGCCATGTTGGTGTGCTGCACCCATCAACTCGTCAGCACCCATCAATTCATCATTTATATGAGGTATAACTCCCCAATGCAATCCCTCCCCCTCCCCCCTCCCCATGATAGGACCCAGTGTGTGATGTTCCCCTTCCCGAGTCCAAGTGAGCTCATTGTTCAGTTCCCACCTATGAGTGAGAACATGCGGTGTTTGGTTTTCTCTTCTTGTGATAGTTTGCTAAGAATGATGGTTTCCAGCTGCATCCATGTCCCTACAAAGGACTCAAACTCATCCTTTTTTATGGCTGCATAGTATTCCATGGTGTATATG
>NC_045445.1:65646862-65694231 GCF_002776525.5 Piliocolobus tephrosceles | reverse complement strand
TCTGTTCTTTTACATTTGCTGAGGAGTGCTTTACTTCCAATTATGTGATCAGTTTTGGAATAAGTGTGATGTGGTGCTGAGAAGAATGTATATTCTGTTGACTTGGGGTGGAGAGTTCTATAGATGTCTATTAGGTCCGCTTGGTGCAGAGATGAGTTCAATTCCTGGATATCCTTGTTAACTTTCTGTCTCGTTGATCTGTCTAATGTTGACAGTGGAGTGTTGTAGTCTCCCATTATTATTGTATGGGAGTCTAAGTCTCTTTGTAAGTCTCTAAGGACTTGCTTTATGAATCTGGGTGCTCCTGTATTGGGTGCATATATATTTAGGATAGTTAGCTCTTCCTGTTGAATTGATCCCTTTACCATTATGTAATGGCCTTCTTTGTCTCTTTTGATCTTTGATGGTTTAAAGTCTGTTTTATCAGAGACTAGGATTGCAACCCCTGCTTTTTTTTGTTCTCCATTTGCTTGGTAGATCTTCCTCCATCCCTTTATTTTGAGCCTATGTATGTCTCTGCATGTGAGATGGGTCTCCTGAAGACAGCAGACTGATGGGTCTTGACTCTTTATCCAGTTTGCCAGTCTGTGTCTTTTAATTGGAGCATTTAGTCCATTTCCATTTAAGGTTAATATTGTTATGTGTGAACTTGATCCTGCCATTATGATATTAACTGGTTATTTTGCTCATTAGTTGATGCAGTTTCTTCCTAGGCTCGATGGTCTTTACATTTTGGCATGTTTCTGCAATGGCTGGTACTGGTTGTTCCTTTCCATGTTTAGGGCTTCCTTCAGGGTCTCTTGTAAGGCAGGCCTGGTGGTGACAAAATCTCTAAGCATTTGCTTATCTGTAAAGAATTTTATTTCTCCTTCACTGATGAAACTTAGTTTGGCTGGATATGAAATTCTGGGTTTAAAATTCTTTTCTTTAAGAACGTTGAATATTGGCCCCCACTCTCTTCTGGCTTGTAGAGTTTCTGCCGAGAGATCTGCTGTCAGTCTGATGGGCTTCCCTTTGTGGGTAACCCGACCTTTCTCTCTGGCTGCCCTTAAGATTTTTTCCTTCATTTCAACTTTGGTGAATCTGGCAATTATGTGTCTTGGAGTTGCTCTTCTGGAGGAGTATCTTTGTGGCGTTCTCTGTATTTCCTGAATTTGAATGTTGGCCTGCCCTGCTAGGTTGGGGACATTCTCCTGGATGATATCCTGTACAGTGTTTTCCAATTTGGTTCTATTTTCCCCCTCACTTTCAGGCACCCCAATCAGACGTAGATTTGGTCTTTTTACATAATCCCATACTTCTTGCAGGCTTTGTTCATTTCTTTTTCTTCTTTTTTCTTTTGGTTTCTCTTCTTGCTTCATTTCATTCATTTGATCCTCAATCGCTGATACTCTTTCTTCCAGTTGATCGAGTCAGTTACTGAAGCTTGTGCATTTGTCACGTATTTCTCGTGTCATGGTTTTCATCTCTGTCATTTCGTTTATGACCTTCTCTGCATTAATTAGTCTAGCTGTCAATTCTTCCACTTTTTTTTCAAGATTTTTAGTTTCTTTGCGCTGGGTACGTAATTCCTCCTTTAGCTCTGAGAGGTTTGATGGACTGAAGCCTTCTTCTCTCATCTCATCAAAATCCTTCTCTGACCAGCTTTGATCCATTGCTGGCGATGGGCTGTGCTCCTTCGCAGGAGGAGATAGGCTCTTATTTTTTGAATTTCCAGCTTTTCTGCCCTGCTTTTTCCCCATCTTTGTGGTTTTATCTGTCTCTGGTCTTTGATGATGGTGACGTACTGATGGGGTTTTGATATAGGTGTCCTTCCTGTTTGATAGTTTTCTTCTGACAGTCAGGACCCTCAGCTATAGGTCTGTTGGAGATTGCTTGAGGTCCACTCCAGACCCTGTTTGCCTGGGTATCAGCAGCAGAGGTTGCAGAAGATAGAATATTGCTGAACAGCGAGTGCACCTGTCTGATTCTTGCTTTGGAAGCTTCCTCTCAGGGGTGTACTCCACCCTGTGAGGTGTGGGGTGTCAGACTGCCCCTAGTGGGGGATGTCTCCCAGTTAGGCTACTCAGGGGTCAGGGACCCACTTGAGCAGGCAGACTGCCCCTTCTCAGATCTCAACCTCCGTGTTGGGAGATCCACTGCTCTCTTCAAAGCTGTCAGACAGAGTCGTTCGCGTCTGCACAGGCCTCTGCTGCTTTAGCTGAGCCCTGTCCCCAGAGGCGGAGTCTACAGAGACAGGCAGGTTTCCTTGAGCTGCTGTGAGCTCCACCCAGTTCGAGCTTCCCAGCGGCTTTTTTTACCTACTTAAGCCTCAGAGATGGCGGGCGCCCCTCCCAGCCTCGCTGCTGCCTTGCGGTTAGATTGCCACAGACTGCTGTGTTAGCAAGGAGGGAGGCTCCGTGGGCGTGGGACCCTCCCAGCCAGGTGTGGGATATAATCTCCGGTGTGCCGGTGTTACAGCGCAGTATTGGGGTGGGAGTTACCCGATTTTCCAGGTGTTGTGTGTCTCAGTTCCCCTGGCTAGGAAAAGGGACTCCCTTCCCCCTCGCGCTTCCCAGGTGAGGCGATGCCTTGCCCTGCTTCAGCTCTCGCTGGTCGGGCTGCAGCAGCTGACCAGCACCGATTGTCCGGCACTCCCGAATGAGATGACCCCAGTACCTCAGTTGAAAATGCAGAAATCACCGGTCTTCTGTGTCGCTCGCGCTGGGAGATGGAGACTGGAGCTGTTCCTATTTGGCCATCTTGCTCCACCCCCCTGTATATATATCTTTAAGCCAATATCACACTATCTTTATTATTGTTTCTTTGAAGTAAGTTTAAAATTAACAAATGTAAGTTATCTCATTTTGTTCTTTTTCAAGGTTGCTTTGGCTATTCCAAGTCACTTATATTTCTGTATTAATTTTAGGTTCACTTTGTCAGCATCTATCAAGAAGCCAGTTTGGATACTGACAGGGGCTTTATTGAATCTGCAGATCAATTTGGGAAGTATTGCCATCTTAATACTATTAGATATTCCAATCCATGAACAAGTGATGTTTTCCCATTTATTTGTGTCTTCTTTAATGAGAGATGCTCCTTGACTTACAATAGGGTTACATTCATATAAACCCATTGAATCACAAAAATATCGTGTCAGAAATGTATATAATATCCTGATAAACTCATTATAAGTTGAAAAATGATAAGTTGAACCACCGTAAGTTTGGGACTATCTATATTTTCAACAATGTTTGCAGTTTTAAGAGAATAATTTTTTGTTTACTTCTTTTCTGAAATACATTCCCATATACTTTACTTTTTTGGATGCCATTGTAAATTGCATTAATTTTCTCATTTCATATTTAGACTTTTCATTGAAAATGTGTAGAAATGCATTTGGATTTATAATACTGATCTTGTATTCTGCAATGTTGTTGAACTCGTGTACTAGTTTTTTTTAGTGGATTTCCTGGGATTTTCTATATTTAGGATCACGTAATTTATGAATTAAGATAGTTTTACTTTGTTCTTTCTAATCTAGATACCTACTATTTATTATGCTTGCCTAATTGTGCTGGCTAGAATCTCTATGTTGAACAGAGATTGTGAGAGTAATAAATCTTCTCATGTTCCATTTTCCCTCTTATGTCCTTAGTAGGAAAGCATCCAATCTTTCATCAATAAGAACTGTGTTAGCTGCAGGATTTTTCATAGCTGCGCTTTATCAAGTTAAGAAAGTATTTCTCTATTTGTAGTTATTTTAAAAAAAATAATAAAAGAGTATTGGATTTTGTCAAATGCTTTTTTATATCTAACAAGATAATTATGTGTTTTTTAAAATGTTATTCAATTTATATGCTGTATTGCATTAATTGATTTTTATATGTGAAACCAACTTTGCATTCAGATATACACCAATTGGCCATGGTGTATAATTATTTTATAAATTGCTGACTCATTTGATAGTACTTTGTCAAGAATTTTTATATACAAATTCATTGGAGGTATTGTTCTGCAGTTCTGCAGTATTGTTCTGCAGTTTTCTTGTTATGTCTTATTTGGGAGCAAGGTAAAACTGAGCTCACATAATGGTTGTGTTGCATTTGTACTGCTGTGATATTTTTGAAAAGTTTATAAGGAATGCTATTAATATTTCTGCAAATATGTAGTATAATTGACCAGCATAGACATCTGGGCATGGGAATTTTTTGTGATTAGTTTTTAAATTTATAACGAAATTTCTTGACATATTATAGGTCTCTTCAAAATGTCCATTTCTGTTCAAGTTAGATTTCATAGTTTGTGTCCTTCCAGGATTATGTTAATTTAATCTAAGTTACCTAATTATTAGTATATAATTTCTCATAGTATTCTGTGAGCCTTATGATTTCTGAAAGATCAGGGGTAATATCTGTCTGCTCTTTCACTTCTGACTTTATTCAATTTGGTATTTCTTATTTTTTTCTTGCTTAATTTAGCTAAAATTATATTCATTTTCTTGAAGCTTTCAAAGAATAAACTTTTGTTTCTATTGATTTTACTTATTGCTTTTCTAGTTTCACTGATTTATACTCTAAACTTTATCATTCCTTCTACTTACTTTAGATTTAGTACGGACTTCTTTTTCCAGTGTATTAAGATATTCACCAATGGTGCTTGCAGCTGCAGTGTTTTACCCCATTTGCCATGAAAAATCTTGCTTTGCTTTTATTATTATTTTTGCGTTGCTCCAGTATATCAACTTTGGAAACAAAAGACATCATTCTATTTATATCATTCTGTTTTTAGTAATGGTCCTTCCATTTACAAAATATAGTAATTCTCAATTGCTAAAAATGTCAAATCCTAGAAAATGTAACATTCCTTGCCTGATATTAGCATTGTTCTTGAACAGTTGTTGACCAAAGATTCATTTGATCGATCCAGTTTTTTTGTAATAGATGATTCTGAAGATTCAGGTGATTCTGATGTTAGTTCTGTTTAGAAATAACTCCAATAACAGTTTTTATATTTTATTTTCACATTGAAAATCAGTCAGGTTTGCTTCAGCCTCAAAAAACATGTTTATGTAAAATTAAATGATCTCTGGCAATGAGCTACACTTTTTTATTCTAATTAAGTCCAATATTTTTGTTGTTATTTTTCTATCTAGGAAATCTGTTCAATCCTGAAAGTGAACTAATTAAGCTTCCAGCTATTATCGTATTGAGGTCTGTCTCTCTCTTTAGCTCTAATAATATGAGCTTTATATATCTGTGTGCTCCAGTGTTGAGAGCATGTATAATTGCTATCATTATATCCTGTTGCTGACTTGACCCCTTTATCATTATATAATGACCTCCTTTGTCTCTTCTTACAGCTTTTGCCTTGAAATGTATTTTGTCTGACGTAAATATAGCTACTCTTGCTCTTTTTAGGTTTTCCGTTTCCATGGAGTGTTTCTTTTTTTCCATCCATTTATTTTCAGTATATGTTTATAGGTAAAAGGTGATTCTTGTATGCAAAAGATCATTGGGTCTTGTTTCTTAATCGATTCACCATTTCTATGTTGTTTCATTGAAGAGTTGAGTACATTTACATTCAATGTTATTATTGATGAGTAGAGACTTATTCTTGCCATTTTGCTAATTTTTTTCTGGTTGTTTTGTGGTCTTCCCTTCTTTTCTTTCTTCCTTTCTGTCTTCCTTTTAGTGAAGATTATTTTCTCTGGTGATACGATTTAGTTTCTTGCTTTTTATTTTTTGTGTCTCCATTGTATGTCTTTTGGTTTGAGGTTACCATGAGGCTTAGAAATACTATCTTCTAACCCATTATTTTAATCTGATAACAACTTAACACTGTTTGCATAAGCAAACCAAAACAAGCAAAAAGAAAACTGATAGAAATTCTATGCCTTAACTTCATCCCCCTACTTTTTAACATTTTGTTGTTTCCATTTATATCTTGTTATATTGACTATGCCTTGAGAAGTTTTTGTAATTATTTCCAGTTGCTTCATTGTTTAGTCTTTCTACTAAAGATAAGACTAGTTTACACATCACAGTTACAGTGCTATAACATTCCTTGTTTTTCTGTGTACTTATTATTAGCAGTGAGTGTTGTAACTTCAGAGGATTTCTTCCTGCTTATTAACATTATTTTCTTTCAGATTAAGAACTCCCTTTAGCATTTCTTATAGGATAGATCTGGTGTTGATTAAATCCCTTAGCAACTGATTGTCTTCATTTCTCTTTTATGCTTGAAGGATATTTTTGCCAGATATGCTATTCTCAAGTAAAAACTTTTTTCCTTCTTTACTTTAAATACGTCATGCCACTCTGTCTTGGCATGTAAGGTTTCCACTAAAAAGTCTGCTACCAGATATATTGGAGCTTCATTTTATGTTATTTATTTATTTTCTCTTGCTGCTTTTAGGATCATTTCTTTATCCTTGATCTTTTGGAGTTTGATAATTAAATGACTTAGGTAGTTTTGGGGGGGGGATTAAGTCTGCTTTGTGTTCTATTACTTTCTTGTACTTGGATGTTGACATCTTTCTCCAGGATTAGGAAAGTTTGATATTATCCTTTTGGATAAACTTTCTACTCCGTCTCTTTCTCTCCCTCCACTTTAAGGCCAATAACTCAAATTTGCCTTTGAAGCTATTTCCTAGATCCTGTAGGCACGCTTCATTGTTTTTTCTTTTTTTCTTTATTCTTTTGTTTTCTCTGACAGTGTATTACAAATAGACTGTCTTCAAGCTCACTCATTATTTCTTCTGCTTAGTCAATTCTGCTATTAAGAGACTCTGATGCATTCTTCAGTATGGCAATTGCAATTTTCCACTCTAGGATTGCTGTTTGATTTTTTAAAAATTTTTACTTCTTTGTTAAATTTATCTGATAGAATTCTCAGTTTTTCTCTGTGTTATCTTGAATTTCTTTAAGTTTCCTCAGCAAAGCTATTTTTAATTCTCTGTCTGAAAAGTTACATTCTCTGTTTATCCAGGTTTGGGCCCTGGTGCCTTATTTAGTACATTTGGTGAGGCCATGATTTCCTAGATGGTCTTGATATTATAAATGTTTGTTGGTGACTGGGCATTGAAGAATTAAGTATTTATTTTAGTCTTCACATTTGGGGTTGTTTGTGCCCATTCTTCTTGAGAAATATTTCCAGGTATTAAAAAGGACTTGGGCCTCAAGCCCAATGTTGCTGTAGTTTTTTTCAGACTTACAGAGGTACTGCCTTGGTGGTCTTGGAAAAGATCCAGAAGAATTCTCTGGATGTCCAAGCAAAGACTCTTGTTCTTTTCTCTTACTTTCTTCCAAACAGAGTATCTTTCTCTCTACTGAGCTGCCTGGAACTGTACTTGTGGTGATGGAAACCCCTCCTTTCACCACTACCACTGGGACTGCACTGAGTCAGACCTAAAGCCAGAACAACCCTGGGTCTCACCCAAGGCCTGCTGTAACTGCTACTTAGCTAACACCTATGTTCAGTCAAGGCTCTATGATCAGCAGGTGGTGAAACAAGTCAGGTTTGTTTTTTTTTCCTTCAGGGTAGTGAGTTCCTCCAGGCCTCATCTTTGGCTAGTTCAGAGATGTTTTCTGGAAGCCAGGAATTGGATTCAAAAACCTTAGATATTTGCCTGATGTTCTATTTTCCTTTGGCTAGGCTGGCATTCAAACCAAAATACAGAGCCCTTTCTTCTCTTTCCTCCTTTTCCAGAGGCAAAGGAGCCTCTTCTTGTGGCCACCACCACCACTGGCTAACAGAAGAGTTCTGCCAGGCTACAACGAATGTTCACTTAAAGCCCTAAGGCTCTTCAGTCAGCTTATGATTTGCTTCTGATCGCTGCCAGGCCTGGAACTCATAGTTTAGAGCAATGGGCTCTCCTCTACCCAGGGAGATCCAAAATTTCTGTTTAATGGCTCAGGCTTGAACTCAGGGACCCCAAGCGCCTTCTTGTTGCTCTACCTCCCTGTGGTTGAGCTGGTACCTAAGATGTAAGACAAAGACCGCTTTACCTTTCCCTGTGCTCTTCTCAAATGGTAGGAGTCTTTCACCACAGCCACCATGGGTAGGAATGTGCTAGGTCATACCGTCATACCCGTAGTGACCATGTATGAGAGCCCAAGGCCTATGACATGCTGAGTATCACTGCTAGTTATTCAGGGCCCAAGGGCTCCTTAGTCAGCAGGTAATTAATCCTGTCAGGACCGCATTCTTCCGTTCATTGCAGTGGGTTCTCTTTTGGCCCAGGCTGTGTCTAGAAATGTTGTTTGGGAGCTGGGACCTGGAATGGGGGCTTCATGAGTCTACTTGATTTTCTGTGCTACTGTGGTTGAGCCGATATCCAAGATACAAGACATACTCCTCTTTACACTTCAATCTCCTCTTCTTAAGCAGAAGAAAGGAGTCACTTTCGTTGCTGTGAGTCACACTGCCTGGAGTTGGAGGAGCGGTGGCACAAGCCCTCCCTTAGCTAACCCAACTAGTGTCTCCATAGTCATGTTTCACCCTGGTCCCTAGGCTCTAAGCTCAGGCAGGTACTAGAAGTTGCCTAGGAATTGCAGTCCCTCTGGCCTAGACTGTCTTTCAAGTTTACATAGTAGCCCAGAGCACTTTGGCCTGCAGTGGCACGGCTCACCAAGGGACTCAAGTTCCAACCACTGGGATAGGCAATTACCCTCTGGCAAAATCTGGTCCACTTGCTCCTTCTGTACGTGGGTGCGGCCCGAGCCCAACATGGCTTTGCTCTCCTCTGTAACAGGGCAGCACTGAGTTCTATGTAAAATCCCCCAGTTGCTGCACTCTCTCTCCTCTGAATGCAAAGACTGACTCTCTTTGCACTAGCCACTACTAGGAGATGGAGAGAGGTGGTGTTGGTGATTCAAGACGGTCTTTCCTACCATCATTAATGCCTCTTCCAGTGATATGAAGTGGAAACCAAGTACAGCGATTGCTCATCTGATTTTTTGTTTTTGTGATGGTGCTTTTCTGCGTGAAGATACTTGTTAACATTTGGTGTTCTTGTTGGGGGATGAATAGTGTGGGCTTCTATTCACCATCTTGCTCTACCTATATTAAAAGTGGGATACTAAAGTCTTCAGTTATTATTATTGAATTGTTTATTTCTTCTCTTTATTCTCTCAGCTTTTGCATCCTGTATTGTGTTGCTATACCATTTGATATATGTATATAATTGTTATGTCTTGCTAATTTATCAATGTATTACAAAATGTTGCTCTTCATGTCTAGCCACGTTTTTCTTTTAAAGTTAATCCTACCTGATATTAGTGTAGCTACTCCAACTTTCTTGTGATTTCTTTTAATATTATATGCAATTTTTCATTCTTTTACTTTCAATCTGTATATTTCTTAAGCACAAACTGTGTCTCCCATAGACAGCACATAGTACGGTAGTGTTTTTTTAAATATTTATTTTTATCCAGATTGATAATTTATGCCATTTGATTAGATTATTTGATACCTTAACATTTACTGTTATTATTGATATAGTTGTATCTATATCTGCCATTTTATTGTTTCACACATCTCATGTCTATTTCATTCATTTTGCCCATCTACTAATCTCATTATTTATGGTTTTCTTTTGAATTAAATGAATATTTTCTTTTTATTTCTTTCTTTTTTTCTTTCTTTTTTTTTTTTTTTATTATACTTTAAGTTCTAGGGTACCTGTGCATAATGTGCAGGTTTGTTACATATGTATACTTGTGCCATGTTGGTGTGCTGCACCCATCAACTCGTCAGCACCCATCAATTCGTCATTTATATCAGGTATAACTCCCAGTGCAATCCCTCCCCCCTCCCCATTCCCCATGATAGGCTCCGATGTGTGATGTTCCCCTTCCCGAGTCCAAGTGATGTCATTGTTCAGTTCCCACCTATGAGTGAGAACATGCGGTGTTTGGTTTTCTGTTCTTGTGATAGTTTGCTAAGAATGATGGTTTCCAGCTGCATCCATGACCCTACAAAGGACACAAACTCATCCTTTTGTATGGCTGCATAATATTCCATGGTGTATATGTGCCACATTTTCTTAATCCAGTCTGTCACAGATGGACATTTGGGTTGATTCCAAGACTTTGCTATTGTGAATAGTGCCGCAATAAACATACGTGTGCATGTGTCTTTATAGCAGCATGATTTATAATCCTTTGGGTATATACCCAGTAATGGGATGGCTGGGTCATATGGTACATCTAGATCTAGATCCTTGAGGAATCACCATACTGCTTTCCATAATGGTTGAACTAGTTTACAATCCCACCAACAGTGTAAAAGTGTTCCTATTTCTCCACATCCTCTCCAGCACCTGTTGTTTCCTGATTTTTTAATGATTGCCATTCTAACTGGTGTGAGATGGTATCTCATTGTGGTTTTGATTTGCATTTCTCTGATGGCCAGTGATGATGAGCATTTTTTCACGTGCCTGTTGGCTGTATGAATGTCTTCTTTTGAGAAATGTCTGTTCATATCCTTTGCCCACTTTTTGATAGAGTTGTTTTTTTTTCTTGTAAATTTGTTTGAGTTCTTTGTAGATTCTAGATATTAGCCCTTTGTCAGATGAGTAGATTGCAAAAATTTTCTCCCATTCTGTAGGTTGCCTGTTCACTCTGACGGTAGTTTCTTTTGCTGTGCAGAACCTTTTTAGTTTAATCATATCCCATTTGTCAATTTTGGCTTTTGCTGCCATTGCTTTTGGTGTTTTAGACATGAAGTCCTTGCCCATGCCTATGTCCTGAATGGTACCACCTAGGTTTTCTTCTAGGGTTTTTATGGTATTAGGTCTAACATTTAAGTCTCTAATCCATCTTGAATTAATTTTCATCTAAGGAGTAAGGAAAGGATCCAGTTTCAGCTTTCTACTTATGGCTAGCCAATTTTCCCAGCACCATTTATTAAATAGGGAGTCCTTTCCCCATTTCTTGTTTCTCTCAGGTTTGTCAAAGATCAGATGGCTGTAGATGTGTGGTATTATTTCTGAGGGCTCTGTTGTGTTCCATTGGTCTATATCTCTGTTTTGGTACCAGTACCATGCTGTTTTGGTTACTGTAGCCTTGTAGTATTGTCACTTACAGTGGAGTGCAGTGGCGTGGCAATGGCTCACCTCAGCCTCAAACTCCTGGGCTCAAGTGATCCTTTTGTCTCAACTTCCCAGGTAGCTGGGACTAAAGGAGTATGTCACCATGCCTGGCTAATTTATTGTTATTGTTATTATTATTATTAGTAGTAGTAGTAGTAGTAGTAGTAGCAGACATGGCATTTCACTATGTTTCTCAGGCTGGACTTTCACTCCTGACTTCCAGCAATCCTACCGCCTCAGCATCCCAAAGTGCTAAGATTATAGCATGAACAATTGCACCTAGCCAAATTACATGAATACTTTATAATGTAGCATTTCAATTTCTCTCACAATATTTTTACTATATTTTACTTATTTTCATGTTAACTGTGATAGACATTACCATATACATTTTAACTTATCTGAATAACCTTCAAATTTATACAAATTTAATTTCCGTGAGATAGAGAAACATTATACCTACAAAGTTTTATTTTCCTTTTCCCTCTCTTTTGAGGTAATATTGTTATGTATAATACATTGTTAATGTTACAAACTCAACAACACATTATTTATAATTTTAAGCAATTTTGTCTTTTAAAAATGCTCAGTGAAGAAGAGCAAGCACATATTTAAGCTTTTCTTACTTTATCTTTTATAAAAATTATTTCTTTGTGTGTGTGTGTATGTGTGTGCCTGTTCCTGTGAATTTGAATTAACAACTGTAGTCGTTTTCTTAGCAGAATATAACTTTGCTCTCACCCACTTCATTTATGCGGCTATTGATAAATATATTGCATTTCTACTTGTCACAAGCCAAACAATACTTCATTTACATAATATGTGTAGAATGGCTTTTAAGTTTGTTAAGAAAGGAAAAGAAATACCCATGTACACTTTTTTTTATAAGTACATAATATCTAACCTCCTTTGCCAGTGTTCTTTGTTTTGTGTGTGTATGAATTTGCATGATGGCCTAGTGTCACTTTCTTTTAGCCTGAAGAATTTCCTATAGTATATCTTGTAATGTGAATCTACTATCAACAAATTCAATTTTTGCTTATCTAGGAATGTCTTCATTTTACTTTTATTTTTTGAAATGTAGCTTTGTTGGATATAAGATTCTTGATTGACAGGTTTTTCTTTGTGTACTCTGAATATGTTATCTCACTGCCTTCTAGTTTCTGAAGAAAAGTCACTTAATCTTATTGACATTCTCTTGTAAGTGAAGAGTCATATTTCTCTTGTTCCTTTTGAAGATTTTATTCTTGTCTTTGGCTTTCAGTATCTTTACTGAATATATATGTAGATCTCTTCACATTTATTCTACTTGGATTTTGTTGAGTTTCCTGGATGTGTCGATTAATGATTTTCAATAAAGTTGGAAATTTTTAAATTATTATTTTTTTAAATGTTTTTCTTGTTCTTTCTCTTTCTTCTCTTTTTTGTAATCCTACTATGTGTATATCACGCACCTCTCTAATTATTTTATTCATTGATTAATTCATATTCTTTTAGTTCTATGGATTACACAATCTATATTAATCTATTTTCAAGTTTATTAATTCTTCATTCTTCCAGTTCAAATACTTTGCTTAGCTCCTCTAGTCAAGTTTTCAAATTAGTTATTTTATACTTGTTAACTCTGAAATTTCTATTTTGTTCTTTTTGATAATTTATATCTGTTTATTAATATTCTCTATTTGAGGTGGATTGTCATATTACCTTTCTTGTTTAATCATGGTTTTCTTTAGTGCTTTGAACATATTTATGCCAGCTACTTTGAAGTATTTTTCTGTTATATCTGACATCTGGGCACTCTAACAGGAAGGTATTTTTTGTCTGCCTTCTTTTTTTTTTTCAGTATATGGATCACACTTTTTCTGTTTCTCTACCTGTTTTAGTATTTTTGTAGAGACTGGATATTTTAGATTATATATTCTAGCAATTCTTGACCAGTACTAAGAATTCTTCTCTGGAAGAGGGATCTTCCAGAGGAGATGCTTCTCCGAATCTTCTTCTTCTTTCTTTCTTTGATTACTCAGTTACTACCTGGATTACGTTAGTAAAGTTTATTTTCCTCCTACAGTGTGAAGCTATAATGTTATATCTGGGAGCAGACTTGGGTATGTAAACAGTCATCCTGGAATGTCAGTGATTTTGTCAGGGCTTTCATTGAATGACGCTTTTCCTACCCACATCCAGCTTTTAATCTCCACAAATTATAAGCTAATTGTTCTACTGTTTTCAATAATGTCCTGAGATGTAATTTTTAACATAAGGGGATTCAATCAAATTTTGGTTCTGTTAAAAAGATAGTTCCAAAAATTACTTTTTAAGATTTGTTCTGACCTGAGGAAGGATCCAAGTTCTATTATTCCCTGCTTCTCTTGTCAAACTACCTGGACTACACTTTATCTTGTATTACAAATGAATCATAAATCTCCTCCCAATTGCCTTTCACAACTTCTACTGTTTGAAAGTGTCTTTCTTAGGTTTAACATTTTTTTACACTCTGTTAAAATAAAATTAGCTGCTTTCAGAAGATATTAGGAGATTTCAACATGATTCTTCCCCCAAGGAAAATCTCTGAGCCAGGGCTCTGAAGCTGGGGTCTTGGGGGAGACAATCATGCTCGTTTCTTTTAGTAATACCTCAGGTTTGGAGTTGAGCATTCATTGAAGAATGAAGAAGCAGATTCACGTCTCTACGCTTGCCTCTCCTAGCTTGAAAGTATCACTTTAGAAGCCATAAGAGTGGTGATTGGGGCCCCAGTGTTCTCAGTCTCACTGCTACCAAAATAGTGCCTACATCTCATGAATGGCAGCTGAGCAGAGAAAGGTAGGCCTATCTATCACTCTGAACTTAACCTCAGAAACAGGTAGCTCTTGCTAAGATGAGAAATGTTGCCAAATTAAGTGGATACACCACCTAATGTGGAGTTTCTATCTTACTGAGCTGGGAGTGGGGAGGGAAGGTGCAGGTCTTGGTTCGTATACCACAGATTCTCAATATTTTTACCACGTTTAGTAGATTTTCTTGATAAAATATTTTTTTCAATTACTGCATGCCTTTAGGACAATTTTCTGAAACATTAAACTGTTATATTTTCATAGTTTTAGTACTTTAGCTAGAGAGTAGATCCATAGAGTTTCTTATACTGTCTCACCTGAATTGGAAACTAGATTTTTAACCTTACTAAACAGTAGTACACTTTGAATATGATTTTATTCTTTCATCAATATTTTCTGGCGATGACTCCATATCAGTAGTAATAGATTTTCATTTTTTTACTCGGTCTTCTATTAATAGACATTTGAGTTGTCTTAATTTTTTAAATTAAAAACAATATAATACATAGCACAGGGTACATATCATTTGTTATTGCTTGCCAAAGTATATTAGGAATAGATTCCTAAAGTTTGTATTAGTGGATTCAAAGGTGTATGTATGTGTACATTTTCTAGATAGACATTGTACAATTCTACTCCATAGGTCTTACCAATTTTCACTGTCACTATCAGTGTTTGAGGTGCCTGACAGCTGTGAGAAAAATTTGCTGTCAGAATTTCTTGTTTTTGTCAAACTGATAGTTGAAAAATGATATACCTATGTAGTTTATTTTCATTTATTAATATCTAATTTTGAATGATATTAATTTAAGTATTTTATAATTTGCTATTCTTTTCTGTGAGATATCTGTTCATATCTTTTCCATATTTTTCTCTAAGGTTTTTGGCCTGTGTATGCCTTTCCAGATTTAAAAGCTCTTTGGCAGTGACATTACAAGATTAACACTCTTAATATAATATTAGTGTATAACTGTGTCACATATTATAGCTTGTCCTTTTGCTTTGCTGACTATGTTTTTATTACAACACAAAATAATTTTTAGATAATCAAATTCATTAATATTTTCAGCTTAGCTTCTGAAAATTTAACCACCATTAGACAATTTATCCCTTAATTCAAATTATAAATTATTACATCATTTCATTTTTTACATTTAACTTTGTGCTCCATTTGGAATTTACTTTGATGTATAGTTTGAGAAATTGATCCAATTTTATATTTTTCCTATGAGGCTATCTAGGTATCACAACACCATTTATTGCAATGTTCATCATTTCCTCACTATATTGAGTTGCTGCCTTTATTGTATGCAAAATTGTCATAAGCACTTTGTCTATTTCTGGATTTTCTAGTGTGTTCCAGTAGTGTTTCCCTATATTGATGTGTTTATCTTATATTGTTTTAGTAATAGTGCTTCATAGTATATTATGATCACTTCTGCAAAACCATTTTGAGCTTTCTATTTGTTTTAGCTGATCAGACAATAAGACCGCAAGAATATATCACTGCCACTATTTTGATGGCATCTTACTTAATTTCAAGTAAAGTTCTAAAAATAAATAACACCTTTTTAATATTTCATACAAACTGAAGTGTATTGTTACATAGATATCAAATATTTACTGTCTTTTTAATATTATTTTGGCTGATTACATATTCAAATCTTCCTGTGTGATAACATTTATTTGTATCCTTCTCAAAGCTCATTAATAAATTTTAAAAATTGTAAGAATACATAGAATATAAAGGATCAAGGCCAGGTGCAGTGGCTCATGCCTGTAACCCCAGCACTTTGGGAGGCCGAGGTGGGCAGATCACAAGTTCAGGAGTTTGAGACCAGCCTGGCCAATATGGTGAAACCCCATCTCTATTAAAAATATAAAAAATTAGCCAGGTGTGGTGGTGGGTGGCTGTAGTCCTAGCTACTTGAGAGACTGAGGCAGGAGAATTGCTTGAACCCAGGAGGCGAAGGTTGCATTGAGCCAAGATCGTGCCACTGCACTCCAGCCTGGGTGACAGAGTGAGACTCCATTTCAAAAAAAAAAAAAAAAAAAAGAATATAAAGGAGTGGTGCATTATTTAAGATCCTTTTAATGCGAGTAATGGAAATCAAACCTGATTGATTTGGGCAAAATAAAATGGAAATTTTGTTAGTGATAGAAAATTTTATTATGGAGCACAGGAATTGGAAATAAGACATTACAAGGGATTGGAATCCTAAAGAGAATCCGGGAATTGTTTTCAGTAATTAATTGAGGTGACATTCTCATAAATAACATTAACCCTTTTAATGTGAACAGTGAAATGGCACTTAGTATATTCACAATTTTGTGTTACCACTACCTCTATCTAGTTATAAAATGTTTTTTGGGCTACTATAACAACATACTTCAGACTGGATACTTTACAAACAACAGAAGACTGGGAAGTCCAAGATCCAGGTGCCAGCAGACTCAGTGTCTGCTGAGGGTTTGCTCTCTGCCTCAAAGATGGTGTCTTCTTGCTTCATCTTCACATGGCAGAAGGAGAGGAGAATTCCTTCAAGCTTCTTTTATAAAGGCACCAATTCAATTCATCAAGGATAAGCCTTCATAACCTATTCACCTCCCAAAAGCAGTATTTCTTAAGACTATTGCATTGTAAATTTAGGTTTCAATATAGCTTCAACACGTTGAGACCACAGCACCCATTAAGCAGTCTTTCCCCAATCCCCATTCACCTAGCCTTTGGCAGCCACCAATATGCATTCTACTTCTGTAAATTCACTTATACTGAATAATTTACATGAATATAATTATACGTGTGTGTCTTTTGTGTGTAGCCTCTTTCACTTAGCATAATGTATTGAAGGTTCATCCACATTGTAGCATACAGGATAATTCATTCCTTTCTCTGACTGAATAATATTCCATAATGTGTCTATGTCACAATTTATTTATCCATTAATCTTTTTATGTTTTTTTATTTGTTTTCTATTTTGACTATTGTAACTAGCACTCCTATGAGTATACATGTATTTATTTGAGCACCTGTGTCCAATTATATACGCCTAGTAATAGCATTGTATGGGTCATATTGTAATTCTATGTTTAATGTTTTTTAGAACTGTCATACTCTCTTCTGTAGTAGCTACATCATTTTAAGTTTCCACCATTAATGTGCAAGGTTACAATTTTTTTCATATTTTTGCCACCATGTGTTATTTTCTATTTCTTTTTTATTTTTTTAACATAGCCATTCTAGTGGGTGAGAATTGATACTTCATAGCGGCTTTAATTGGCATCTCCTTAATGACTAAAAATATTGAGGAAATTTTCATATGCTTACTGGCCAGTCTGTATATCTTCTTTGGATAAATATTCAATTCCTTTACTTATTTTTAATTGGGCTGTTTGTCTTCCTGTTATTGAATTGTAATTGTTAATATATACTTGAAATTATACCCTTATTACATAAATGATTTGCAGACATTTTTCTCCCATAATGTAGGTAATGTTCATCCTTCTTTTTTTTTTTTTTTTTTGAGATGCAGTCTTGCTCTGTGCCAGGCTAGAGTGCAGTAGTGGGACCTTGGCTCACTGCAACATCTGCCTCCCAGGTTCAAGCAATTCTCCTGCCTCAGCCTCTGGAGTAACTGGGACTACAGGTGTGTGCCACTACACCCAGGTAATTTTTGTATTCTTGGTAGAGACGCGGTTTCACCATGTTGGCCAGGCTGCTCTCAATCTCTTGACCTCGTGATCTGCCTGTCTTGGCCTCCCAAATTGCTGGGATTACAGGCATGAGCCACTGCGCCCTGCCTGTACTTCTTTGATATCATTTTATGGAAAAAAATTTCGTTATAGATAAATATGTCTTTTTTTCTTTCTTGAGCTTTTTTGTGTCATATCTAAACATTAATTGCCAAATCCAAGATTGAAAAGATGTACACCTGTGTTATCTTCTACAAGTTTTATAGATTTGGTTTTTATATTTAGGTTGTTGATCCATTTTGACTTAATTTTTGTATGTGGTATTAGGTAGAGGTCCATTTTATTCTTTTGAATCTGGATATCCAGTTGTCCTAATACTATTTGTTGAAGGAACTGCTTTTTCTCCATTTAATAGGTCTTAGCACCTTGTTAAAAATAAATTGGCATGGCTCAAGCCTGTAATCCCAGCACTTTGGGAGGCCGAGATGGGCGGATCACGAGGTCAGGAGATCAAGACCATCCTGGCTAACACGGTGAAACCCAGTCTCTACTAAAAAATACCAAAAAAAAAAAAAAAAAAAAACCTAGCCGGGCAAGGTGGCGGGCGCCTGTAGTCACAGCTACTGGGGAGGCTGAGGCAGGAGAATGGCGTAAACCCGGGAGGCGGAGCTTGCAGTGAGCTGAGATCCGGCCACTGCACTCCAGCCTGGGCGACAGAGCGAGACTCCATCTCAAAAAAAAAAAAAAAAAAAAAAATTGGCTGTAAATGTGTGGGTTTATTTCTATTCCCTCAGTTTTAAGTCATTGGCTTACACATCTATACTTATGCCAGTGCCACACTATTTTAACTAATCTAGATCTGTAGTAAGTTTTAAAATCAGAAACTGTGACTGCCAAGTTTTTTTTAAATAGTTTTGGCTGTTCTATGTCTCTAATAATGTCATATGAATTTGAAGATATAACTTTCCATTCCAGCAAAAAAGACTGACATTTTTATAGGAACTGCATTGAATTTGAAGTTAGCTTGATATCTGTATTGATATCTTAACAATATTAATCCTTTTTATTTATTTAAATCTTCTTAATTCCTTTCAATAATGTTTTGTAGTTTACAGCATAAAAGTTTTTCATCTTGTTGATTAAATTTAATCCTAGATATTTTCTTCTTTGAGATGCTGTTGTAAACAGAATTATTCACTTTAACTCATTTTCATATTTTTCATTTCCTAGGTATAGAAACAATTAATATTTCAGTATTGATTCTGTATTCTATAATCTTGCTGAATTTTTTTTATTAGCTCTAATAGTTTTTCATTGTTTATTTTGAGGATTTTTTGTATATAGAACCAAGTTATCTTCTATTAAAGATAAATTTATTTTTTCTTTTTTGTTTTTGAATGTCTTTTATGCCTTTATCTAGGGCTAGAATTCCCAGTAAATTAATAAAGAACAGTGGCAAGCATTGACATCCTTGTCTCATTCCTGATCTGAGAAAGAAAACCTTCACCCTTTTATCAATATTTAGTTTGATGTTAATTGTGGAGTTTTCATATAATCACCATTAATATGTTGAAAAGTTTTCTTTCTACTCCTAGTGTTTTTGTGTTTTTATTATGCACATGTTTTGAATTTTGCCCAATTCTTTTTCTGCATCAATTGAACTGATTACGTGTTTTTCTTGCAATTTTTCCATTAATGTGGTGCATTACATTGATTGTTTTCTTATGTTTAGCCATCCTTGCATTCCTGGGACAAACCCTACTTGATCTTGCTATATAATCTTAATAGGTAATTGAACTTGACTTTCTAGTATTGTGTTGAAGATTTCTGCATCAGAATTCATAAATAATATTGGTTTGTAGTTTCCTTTACTTGTAGTGTCTTTGTTTGACTTTGGTATCAAGTAATGTTGGCCTTATAGAATGTGTGAGAAAGTTTTCTGTCCACTTATTTTTTTGGAAGTTTGAGAAACAGCTGTTAGCTCTTTCTTTAACTGTTTGGCAAAATTCACCAGTTAAGCCATCTCACTGTGTCTTGTATTTGTTGTGAGGCTTTTTCTTATTTAATCTCTATTTTGTTACAGGTTAGCTCATATATTTTATTTTTTCTTTAGTCTTTTTTAGCAATTTGTGTGTTTCTCAGAATTTCTCCATTTATTCTGTTACCTAATTTAAAGGTATATACTTTATCACAGAATTCTCTTATTATTTTGATTTCTGTAAGGTCAGTAGCTATGACGCCATTTTCATTTTCAAATGTATTTATTTGCATCTTCTCTCTTTTTTCCTTTGTAATTTCACTTCAAATTTTGAAATTCATTTATCTTTTCAAAGAACCAGATTTTGGTGTCATAGTATTTAGTTGTGGGCCAAGAACAAATAAAAATGCCACAAAGCTTTCCTAGCATTTTTAAGTAACTTTTTTCTTAATTCAGCATTTGTTTGGTTGTTGCAACCTTTTGACTATTTTCCAGAGTCCTGATATAATTGGTTCTGACATTTTTTTGCTGTTTTTCCATGTTTTTTGTGGAGCAATAAATGTTTGAGCTGCCTTTTCCATCATTTTTCTGACATCGCTCTCCAGGTGTTTTGTACTTGTAGTTTGAGTCTACTTGTCTCTGCATGTTTGCTTCCTTTTTCTTTCTTTGATTTACATGGCAGAACACGATTGCCAACAGCTCCTGAATTTCAGCCGTATGGATATGGACTGAACTCAGTTCAAGTTATAATATTCTTGATAAAGAAAGTGTAATTTCTTCAGCTTTGGTCAAATTATCTCACCTGAACCAGTCAACTATCATCAGGAACAAGGTCATATTATCCTCAAAGAGGCTCACATAATAACCATGCAAATTGGTTGTACAAGTGAATGCAGAAAAAGGACTTTTCTTAAAAATAACAAGCAGATGTTTCATCCAGATTGTGAGCCTTGACTTAATGTGTACCTAGTGGAATATAGAGCACATTATGCTCCAAGATTCTGGTTCAATATCCTGGAATGTTTTTAAACCTATTGCACAAATGATTGACCTCTTTAATCAATTATCAATCCATTTATCATAATTTCTTTCCATATTTCTCATTTATCGAAATTAAGGTATAGTTTGTATAAGCCCCCTGTTTATTTCTAGCAGGATCTTTTATACTCGATTTTAGCAACTACGTATTTAGTGCAGAGTTTCCCAGTTACTGGAAAGAGATAATAGACATGTCAGTGATTATACTTGTTTGCTAGGAATCAGTTGACTCTTACAAAAGATGACTAAAAGTAACATAACCCAAAGCCTTACAACAAAGTTGGGTTGTAATAACAGAAGCTAGTGTGTGCTGAGAAATAGCAAGGCAATGTAGGGAGATGTATTTTTGAGAAAATACTTTGCCTTTCATGAGGCGCTTTGGCTAAGTTATAGTTACTTTCAGCAGAATTCCAAAAACCAGATTGACTAAAAAATCTCTGTGGAAATGACCATAGGCCACATATGGTCCTCGACAGCCATACCTTTAGACACACATGAACACACACACACACACACACACACACAAACTCACACACACACACACAAACACACACACACACAAACTCACACATATCTAGTCTCTGACATTACACAGAGAAATAATACTATAATTTAGCTATCACTTGGAGGGAAAATGTCCTTTGATATATTTCCTGAATATCTTTTAACAATAAGAATATTGATAAAATATGCAAAGAACTTTGTTACTATGTTTTCTGGAGGAGGAGCTTCTTTTTTTTTTTTTTTTTTTTTTTTTTTTTGAGACGGAGTCTTGCTCTTTCTCCCAGGCTAATTTTTGTACTTTCTTTTTAAAGACGGGGTTTCACCATGTTAGCCAGGATGGTCTCGATCTCCTGACCTCATGATCTGCCCACTTCAGCCTCCCAAAGTGCTGGGATTACAGGCGTGAGCTACCGCACCTGGCCTTGTTACTATGTTTTTACTCTCGTTTGTTAATAAGAAATTTCACATCTTGAAGAAACCTGAGAAATCAATGTGACTTACTTGCTTTATGGAGCATGACATTGAAGATAACTTTCTACTTGCAGCATTGTTTTGCTCACTGAGGTATAACACTGTGGAATTTCCTTTTTAATTTCTATGCTTTCTAATGATTTTAATTTCTCATGTCCCTACTTTTTAAAAATGCATATTCTTTATTTTGTCTAATTACAAAAGTATATAAAGCTTTAAAAATGGTTAAAATACTTTGGCTACTAAAGAGATTCTATGTGAGACAATACAATGTATGTAGCATACAAAGAAATGTAATAAAAAACATAAGATGTAATGGAAAGAATGAATCAATCCATAAAAAGCATGGAGATGGGGACAATAAAAATAAAAGATGCACTGCAATCCTAATTCTGCATCAGTCCAAGCATATTATACCCAAATAGGAGCAATCAGGACAAAAAAAGACAGATCTATGATTTTAAGTCTGGCGAAATTATGTTCTTATAATCTCATATGTCACATGTATTTTCTTAAATAGAAGACCAGCAGGATTCTCATTTTAATGTATCAATATATTTTGCTATAGAGAATATAATAAAGTATTAATAAAAATGTGATGAATTGGCCAGATTAGGTAGCTATCATCTTAGAAAATGTTTACTTGATGGCATAAGATTGTTGACTGTAGATTTGGGAGAAAATGTGTTGGCAAAAGTGAACAATGCTGAGTTTTTGTTCATAAGATGAAAATGGCAAACAAAAGACAGATATGACAAAAGACCAGCTTGTTTCCATCTCAAAATTTCATCTCAGCCAACTCTCTATATAATAAATATAGGTGATGTTGACATGTAAGATAAACAGCTTTTAATATCGGTATTTTCAAATCAAATTCACAAAAATGTAGTGAGAGCATCAGTAGAATTTTTAAATCTAAAATAATATTTGGTAATTCTACAATGTTTTACTTAATGAAAATGACCAGTAATATTGTAATAGCTTTATATTTAATATATCTTTATTGGTAATAAACTGTCATGTTACCTGCTGTGAACAACATTTATTTACATTCTGAATACTGTTCAAATAATTATTTGAGGGGGAATTATTTAAAATTGCTAAGTAGTCAGTGAGTGTAACTAATATGCAATGGAATTTTTGTGAACTGCCTGAAAAATGCAGTGGGGTAATATAGTTGTATTGCACTTTATAAATTCCTTTAAAATCAAAACAAAATAATATATATATAATATAGTATACCAAAAAGATGCACAAACATAAGAAACTAAAAAGTGTTCATATTAATTGAAAAAAACAAAACTTTTTTTCCCAGTAAACTTCACCTTAGTCTACATATAGCAAGGCATAGAGGAAACAGTTCTAGCAATGTGTTCACAGTCCCTTACTCTCCTGAGTTACTTCGTGTAATGAATTCTAAAGGTTGTAAAATCATACATTTTTTTAAAAATGGACATTTGGCTAGTATTTGTAAAAGATTTAATACACAGCATCTATAAGGAACTTAAATTTGTAGGAGAAATACAAACAACCCCTTTACAATGTGGGCAAAGTTCGTGAACAGACATTTTTCAAAAGAAGACATATATGCGGCCAAACAAGCATATGAAAAAAGCTCAATAGCATGGATCATTAGAGAAATACAAATCAAAACCATATGAGATACCATCTCACCCCAGTCAGAATTGCTATTATTAAAAAGTCAAAAAATAGCAGATGCTAGCAAGGTTGCAGAGGAAAGGTAACACTTAAATACTGTTGTTGAGAATGTAAATTAATTCAACTATTGTGGAAAGCAGTATGGCAATTCCTCAAAGAGCTAAAAGCAGAACTACCATTTGGCCCAGCAATCCCATTACTAGGTATATACCTATAGAAATATATATCATTCTACCATAAAGACACATGCACGCAAATGTTTATTGAAGCACTCTTCACAATAGCAAAGACATGGAATCAACCTAAATGCCCATCAATGACAGATTGCATAAAGAAAATTGTGGTACATATATACTATGGAATAATATTCAGCCATAGAAAAGAATGAGATCATGTGTTTTGCAGGAACATGAATGGAGTTGGAGGCTATTATCCTTAGCAAACTAATGCATGAACAGAAAACCAAATACTACATGTTCTCACTTATAAGTAGAAGCTCAATAATAAGAACTTATGAACACAAAGAAGGAAACAACAGACACTGGGGTCTACTTGAGGGCAGAGGGGAAGGAGAAAGAGGAGCAGAAAAGATACCTATTGAGTACTGGGCTTAACATGTAGGTGATAAAATAATCTGTAAAACAAACCCCCATGACACGAGTTTACCAACATAACAAACCTTCACGTGTATCCCCAAACCTAAAAGTTAAAACAAAACAAAACAAAAGCACAAATATGTTTAGATTTGCTTTATACATGGCTAAAATTTCAACTACTAATTGTTTCAGGTCACATATCTTTATATTTCTCTTTAATATCTGAATCACTTAAACTACTCACTAATTCAGTTTATGTTTATTGAGTACCTGCTATGGGCCACCACTCTGCCGAGTTCTAGGGCCCCAGTAGAGCAAAAAGCCCAAAATACTTAGCCTTTGCCCTGTGGAGCCTTCCATCTAGTAGTGAAGTTAACAATATAAAGTAAATTGCTCAAGTAATTATTGAATTATTAATGTAAATAGTAAATATTCAAATTCAAGATTCAATCCCTATTTTACAACAAAAGCATATTTTATGCTGTCACAGTGGTGTCAGGTAAAAATTACAGCTATAAACTGAACTAAGATTCCAAATTAAAATAAATTATACAAACTCATAGAAGCTTATTATGGAGGAAGTACTGTTTCCAAATTAGATGGTGGCCTATATCATAACAACCCTTTATCTGAGAAGAAGTCTATAAACTGGATCAGAAACAAAAATATAAACAGCTTCTTAAAGGCACTGAAGAACAACTAAAGAAGCCAGAAGTTGAAGGATCAGGATTAGGAAGAGATGGAAAATTCAAGGAAGTGTACTAGACATCATTCACTTTTTCGAAAGCAATGATCTGCAAAGGACTGCAGAGACTGGGCAAAATGGGGGAGCTCAGAACTGTCTGGAATCTCATGGGGATGGTGTTTATTGCTGTCAAGTCATCTAGTATTTGAGGAAGCAAGATCTTTTAGAAGGATATCAGCAAAAATAGTGGGGTAAGGGTAACCAAAATACATTTTCTTCTTAAAATCAATGAGAAAACTGGTAAAAATACTCAGAATCAACTTTTTTTCAGAACTCTGAGAATTAACCAAAATATTGCAGCAATTGAGTTAACATTTATTTAAGAAAAACAGAAGAATATTATTAAGAACACCGAGTCTTTTTATGTCAATTTTAATATGCCCTGCTTCCATCTGCTTACTCCAGGTCTGTGGCAGCCTCGAAACCAATCCACAGTCAGGTGGAAACTCGCAGTCTAGCAGCCACTGGAGACAAAACAGGATTGGATCTTCTTGTAGGTATCATTCTAAGATAATTCCAGAACGTTATTTGACCTGATTTGTAGGTCACACAATGTAAGAAGCTATTTCCCCAAGGTGTTAGTCAAAAAGATTAGAGGCAATTTTTTTTAACTCTGTAGTTGCCTGAGGCAGTGAATAACAGTTGGGATACACAATACAGGTTAACCATGAAGCTTAAAAAGAATAAAATGTCCATAAAATGTCAAAATGCAAAAAAATTTGACATACTTCTGAAAATCTAGCAAGCCATGTATATCTGTAAGGCTATGAGCATGTCCAGAGTTAGGCACATGCTCAGGAAAGACGTGAGCAGGAACTAAACTTTCATATTTGGCAGACCTCTAGGCTCAGGACAAGCAAGATTCTACCAGGCAGAGTGTTGAAGGCATGACCAACATATACAGAGCCCTTTGGCAAATACTTGGAGACATTGGTTCCAAGTGTTTAAGGAAATCTGTGTTCCAAAATTAGCTTACCACTAAGCGAACCAAGAAAGACTTCATTAAGCATGTATGACAAAAAAATAAATAAAAGCTGTACCAAAGTAATTCATAAGAGTCTCTAAATAAACAACAAACAATAAAATAAACACCAACAAAAACAAAGTTTAGGGGGTTGTAGTTCCATAACTTCCAGATTTTATTACTTAAAATACCACTTTTAAAAAATGTGAGATACGTAAGGAACATGAAAGTATAGCCCATACACAGGGAAAAAAAAGGGCAATAGAAACTGTGCCTGAAGAAGCTCAGATTTTGGATTTACTTAACAAAGACTTTTTAAACCAGTTATTTGTTCAAAGAACTAATGGAAATCATATCCAAAGGACTAAAAGAAAGTATGAAAAATGTATCTTATTAAAGACAATTTAAATAAAGTAATGGATATTACAAAATAGAGCAAAATAACAATTCTGGGACTGAAAAGTACAATAACAAAAATAAAAGATTTACTAAAGAAGCACAACAGCAGATTTGAGCTGGCAGAAATAATCCATCAACACTTGAAGGAATTTTTAAAATGTATATTCATACTGTGAATAATTATTCAACAAAGAGAAAGCATAAACTACAGATAAACACAAAAACATGAATAAATCTCAAAATGTATGCTTAGTAAAAGGAGTCATACTCCAAATAGTGTGTCCTAATGATTCTATTTATATAAAATTTCTGAATAGGCAAAACTAACAATAGAAACCACATCATTGGTTATCTAGAACTGGGGTAAGACATTCTTTGCAAAGGGGCATGAGAAAACATTTTCGAAGGAATAGGAATGTTCTACATTTTGCCATGTCTGTAATCCAAGCACTTTGAGGGGCTGAGGCAACAGGATCGCTTGAGCCCAGGAGTTCCAGATCAGCCTGAGCAACATAGTGACACCTCATCTCTACAAAAAATAAACAAGGTTAGCTGGGCAAGGTGGCTCGCACCTGTAGTCCTAGATATTCCAGAGGCTGAGGTGGGAGGATTCCCTTGAGCTCTGGAAATTGAGGCTGAAGTGAGCTGTGATTGAGCCACTGCACTCCAGCCTGAGTGACACCTTATGGTATATGTCAAAATTTATTGAAGTGTTTTGAAATTTTTACACATCTGATTAAAATTGATTAAAATGCATGCAAATTTTTAAAAAATTACATAAATACACAAATCCCAATATATATAATATGCTAAAATAGACTCTGCGGTGTGTGTGTGTGTGTGCGCGTGTGTGCACGTGTGTGTGTATGGTACTGGAGAATGAAAATAAAACAGAATGATTAAATTAAATAAGAGATGAGCTATGGGCAATGATGGTTATTTATCATGAGGCGGAGAATGTAATTAATTCAACCCTCCATATGGGTAGTACGAAAGAAGAAAAAATTACACTTATTGCATTGTAAATTTTTAAAAACATTTTCTGTATATTATCATGTTTTGATATCTTAAAAACCCTTTCTGGCTAGAGAGACTGCTCCTTTCAGGGCTAGGCAATTCTTACAAGTAACAAAAGACCTACTCAGAAGCATGTCTTTGACATGGAAACTAAATAATCTAGAGTTATACCTCCTCAATATGGCCCTTACACCCCAGAAGACAATATTCCTCTGCCTTAATCAACCCAGGGCCAGGTACCAGGCAGCTAGAGACCTCCATGTCTATAGTCTGAAACCCTCTGAAATTATTCAAATCACCCAATCCAAAATTATTCACCCTGCCCTGCCTTGCCTTTTCAGCAGAATCCCCAATAAAGGCAATGGCCTAAACCTTTCCCTTATTTCTGTCTTTGTTTCTTCCTCCTAAGAATCTTGGCATCTTCCCCACGTGATTATGTGGGGGCGTGCTGTTCCTGTGACTCTTGTCTCTTGTACCTGTACATATAATCAACTTTATTTTTTCCTGAACCTCTACTCTGTCTCCTCTTGAGTGAGGAAAATAGAGTCTGTAGGCAGGGAACACAAGGCCAATTCACACTTCAGCTATAACAGGAAATGTTCTCTCCACAAGGTGAAGGCCGTAAATGATTTTGTAACTTTACTTCATCCTCTCCATTTACATAGGGCATACCCAAAGTAACCAATGGAATCCTGTAGGGTGTATTCAAACTCCCAAAATTTCTGTAACGGGGCCTTTGAGCCCCTATGCTCAGGCCCGCTCCCACACTGTGGAGTGTACTTTCATTTTCAATAAATCCTATCATTCCTTCCTTGCTTTGTTTGTGCATTTTGTCCATTGTTCAAGATGCCAAGAACCTGGTCACCCTCCACTGCTAACACTCTAGTGGCCACACCTAATTGATCACTTCATAAAAAAATAACAAAACACTTACCTAGTGAGTGATGTGCCCATCCATGCACTAAATGCTGAGGTTAACTGCCTACATTGAGCTGACAGATAAACAAGGGATATACACTTTATATGGATAATATTTAATAAATAAGTAATTATGATTACTTAAATAATTGCATGGCTGCACATTTCTGAGAAGAAAAAATACACAAGGCAAAGGAAACACAACACAGAGATGAAGGATCTGGGTGCAGTGAGATAAAGTTTCCCTATAAAAGTGACGTTTAAGTTGAGAAATTAAATGGGTAGACTTAGCTAAGTAAATAGAGGCAAAGAGATTTTCATGAAGAGCAAATAACATATGCTTTGATATGGTCCCTCATAATTGCTCATGTTGATCTTTTAGATTACTAATTTGGTGTTCAGTGGTGTGTTCATTTGAATTTTTGGAGCTTTAATTGGCTGTTTTAAATTTTGATTAATAATGCTTTATTATTGTTGTTAGAGTATGTTCTGTTGTTTATATTTCTCCTTTTCTGTAGTAGCCTGATTTTTTTAATTGATACAAATGACATGAATATTTGATTAAATCTTGCATTTTACATGTGATAAAACTGAACTACAGATGGTATGGCCTATGTTCAGGTTGGCTGATATATTTTTCTGCTCTACAGTAACAGCAGTTTTTAGAATAATTGAAATGATTCATAATAAGTAACTGATATTAAGGAAAGATTTGATGAGTAAAAGCCAAGTATGTATTTTAACTGTGCTCCTCTGCTTCTAATTTCTTGTATTGAGAAATAATATATGTAGTCAAGATCCGTATCAGACTTTTGAGATTTCAAAGGAGAGGAAAATGCTGTACTATAAATGAAAAGTATTATATACTCTTAAAGTGAAATTGTATTAATTCATGTACCCATATTACCTAAATCTACAGATACATATACATGTATCCACAAGTGATTTTTAATATATTAAGATTTAAAATTATTGTGTTTGACCTTTTTCCAAATAACTTATAAAACTATGCAGTAGCAACAGCAAAGCCAATTCAATGTAATTTACTGTAATCATGTTATTTAATTAAATCATTATTCCACAGCTGCACTAAATCAATTTTAAGTGATTTTACTAAAATATGCCATAAAGAGACTATGTCAGATTTTGACGGTTTCTGCTGTCCAATCTTTAATCAACACATAGAGATATGTGTTGGAGTCTCTCTCGAATAGAAAGACACAAATAAAATAACTGAATATTGTGTAGTGAATGTTTCTGTTTTCTTGCCGCAATTTTTAAATACATGAAAAATAACTATGCTGAGTACTGATTTTATTTCTAATGCTCTCAGCAGAATAATCATTAATTTTGCATTATTGTTAAAAAGACACCCTTTTTTCTCTGAAAATTTAAATTCTTCCATTATCCCCACAAAGGAAATCAAAGGTTACACCTCCACTTCATTTATTGTAGCATTTTTTTTTTCTCAGCAGAATTGTGTGGGTATTTGTCAATATGGTTGTAAGACAATGCAGATAAAAGGCATTCGGTGTACAAGGGTAGCAGTAAGCCCTAAGCATATGTAAAGTTTATGATATCAATTTATATAATAACAGTAGTGATGCTTTGGAGCTTCTGTGGCATGCAGGAGATGGAGCTGGTGGTTTTACATGCATTTGCTCTCACCTTTAACACAGTTCTACATTTTTAATTCCCTTATACAGATGAATCAGTAGAGACACAGAGTTTCACTGATCAGTCTAAGACCACAAATCTAGAATATGAGAGATTTAGGCTATTTCCACTAGCCTTTGATAATTATCACCTAAAAAGGTACAGGGAATCTGGACTTACAGAATAAATAGCTAATTTTTATGTTTATTTCAGTGAAAGAAGAGAGACTCTAGATATTACTTATATGTTTTCCCCTTACTGCTTCTTACTAATGGAACGTGTTTGTTTTGGTGCCACACAGTTCTGGTCAATGAGAATTAAGCAGATACCTACAAACCAGCTAGCGTATCCATTTTAGCCTTTACTCTTTGGATTAGTTTTGTAGGGTTGCCGTAACAGTGTACCATAGCCTGGGCAAGCTTAAACAACGTAAGTTATTTTCCTCACAGTTTAGGAGTCTACAAGTCCAAAATCAAGTTGTCAGTGGAGGTGGTTTCCTCTGTGGTCTCTGTTGGTTTGTAGATGACCATCTTCTCCCTGTGTCTTCATATTGTTTGACCTGTGCTTGTATCTGTATCCACATTTCCTCTTTTTATCAGTACACCAGTCACATTGGATTACAGTTCACCTAATGACCACATTTTGACTTAATTACCTCCCTAAAGACCCAAACTTCAAATATGGTTGCATTCTGAAGTACTGGAGGTTAGGATATCAACACATGAATTTAAGAGGGTAATACAATTTAGACTATAACATTCTTTTTCTTTTCCTGGAGGTAGATTACCAATGTTTCAACTATGAGAATAAAATTCAATGTTAAGGAGAGTGGATCAAGATGTTCCATTCCTAATAGTGCTCTACAGGCCCATTTCATCTAATTCACCTTTCCAAAAGATTACTATTGGCCAGGCGTGGTGGCTCACGCCTGTAATCCCAGCATTTTGGGAGGCCGAGGCGGGTGGATCATGAGGTCGGGAGATCGAGACCAGCCTGACCAACATGGTGAAACCCCGTCTCTATTAAAGATACAAAAAATTAGCCAGGTGTGGTGGCGGGCGCCTGTAATCCCAGCTACTCGGGAGGCCGAGGCAGGAGAATGGTGTGAACCTGGGAGGTGGAGCTTGCCATGAGCCGAGATCGTGCCACTGCACTCTAGCCTGGACGACAGAGTGAGACTCAGTCTCAAAAAAAAAAAAATTATTATTGTGTTAATCCATCATTTATTTCCACTTTCTATATAGTATCAATCAATGTGTTAGCTGTTGGAGTTCATTCATTACAAAATTTTCTCTAACCTAAAGAAGTTTGGAATCTAGATTCTGTTTAGAAAACAGCAAATTCACAGAAATACATCTTCCCTGCTGTTTATCTCTCTACACTATGCTGTTTCATAAGGGGCTAGCATTTAATCTTTTCTTAATTTAGGCTCTATGGATAAGATTGCTAAGGGTTTCAAATTTTCACTAAAGTTGTGTGCTAAAGCATGTATGTGTGCATGTGTGTGATTTTTGAGGAGTTATGATCCATAAATTTTATGTCCTCTTATTGATTAATGACCTAATTATAACAATTACTGTAGCAGATAAGCTATATCTCAAATCTCTAATCTACCTACCACCAATCTCTCCCCACCCACCACCCACCATGCACATTATAGGACACTGATGGTCATTATTGGGCAGTTTATTTTCTGACTTATATCCTCCATGTATAGTAAGATACTAGTTCCCTGGTAAATGCAATAGCACTTGCTAACCATACTGTGTGACAATATTTAACATTAATGTACAGAACTTTTCATTGCCCATGATTGCATGACACTCTCCTTTGTATCCCTGAAAGATAAAATATTGATGCCACTTTCAAAAAAATTTTTTAAAACATTGTACTTGTTAATTTCCATTGTAGTTCTAGTAGCATATACATATCTTATCAAGAAAAATGCCAATGCCAACATCAACTAAATTGGTTGCTGTTCAAAATTTACTCTAAAATGCGTAAACAATTAGAATAAAATCAGTGTTTATTTTGGGCTTCAGCAAAAATTACCCTCAAGGGAATTAATTATCTGATTAAAGTTTTTGATTTATTTTATTCCACAAAGATACACAAAGAAAACATATAATATCAAGTAATAAGTAAAACTTGAAGAATATCATTTTTCTGGAGAATTTTACTTTTCTGAATATTAAAAAAACAACAGATGACTTTTCAATGCTATCCCTACCATTATTATTATTGATTTACCCAACGCATTCCCTGTGAAGCTTCTGGGCATGAGAAGACAACAAGCAGAAAAATGAACTTGTCATTAATACCACGTGCTTACAATTGATCCATAACCAACATTGTCAGATTCAAAACATTGGTTAGGCAGATTTGTGAATGAACAGCCAGCTTAAACTTAACGTCTTGATAGAAGGCTAAAAAGGCGAAAGTTCTTCTAAAAGTAAAGAAAGAGAAAATGTTTATGTGCACTCTTCACCAAAACACACAGTTCAAATTCTTAAAAAAAGACACTGATGCTTACCAGAGGAAACTAACAAATGTGTCTCAAAAGTGGGCAGTAAAAAATCATCATCATCATCATCATCATAAATCAACAATCTAAAGAGCCAACCACAAAGTTTATGTAGACACAAGACGACGGTGAGGACAAATTGGCAGAAAATTTTGGTATTGAAATGATCTAATTCTGAAATTGTGGTTACCTAAAGTCTATTTCTAAATAGAAATAAGTAGGAACCGGCCGGGCACGGTGGCTCAAGCCTGTAATCCCAGCACTTTGGGAGGCCGAGGCGGGTGGATCACGAGGTCAGGAGATCGAGACCATCCTGGCTAACACAGTGAAATCCCGTCTCTACTAAAGAATACAAAAAATTAGCCGGACGTAGTGGCGAGCGCCTATAGTGCCAGCGACTTGGGAGACTGAGGCTGGAGAATGGCATGAATCCAGGAGGCGGAGGTTGCAGTGAGCCGAGATTGTGTCACTGCACTCCAATCTGGGTGACAGAGCAAGACTCCGTCTCAAAAAAAAAAAAAAAAGAAAAAGAAATAAGTGGGAACCTTCTTCACATGTGAAGAAGGCACCTGCTTCCCCTTCACCTTTCACCATATTTTTAAATTTCCCAAGATGTCCCCAGCCATGTAGAACTGTGAGTCAATTAATATCTTTTGTTTATAAATTACCCAGTCTCAAGTAGTATTATTTTTAGCAGCATGAAAATGAAATAATTCAGAGAATTGGTACTTGGAGTAGGGCACTGCTATAAAGATAACCTAAAAATGTAGAAGTGTCTTTGGAGCTGGGTAACAGACAGAGGTTGAAACAGTTTGGAGGGCTCAAAAGAAGACAGGAAAATGTGGGAAAGTTTGGGACTTTCTAGAGATTTGTAAATGGTTTTGACCAAAATGCTAATAGTGATAATGAACAATGAAGTCCAGGCTGAGGTGTCTTCAGATGGAGATGACAGACTTATTGGAACAGGAGAAAAGTTCACTCATGCTATGCTTTAGCAAAGAGACTGGTGGCATTTATCCCCTGCCCTAGAGATCTGTGTAAATTTGAACTTGAGAGAGACGATTTAGGGTATCTGGTGGAGTAAATTTCTAATCAGCAAAGCACTCAAGAGGTGACCTGGTTTATTCTGAAAGTGTTCGGTTACATGTATTCACAAAGAGATAGTTGCAAATTGGAACTGATGGTTTAAAGGGACGCAGAGCCTAAAAGTTTGGAAAATTTGCAGCCTGACCATGTGGTAGGAAAGAAAAAACATTTTCTGGGAAGAAATTCAAGCGCACTGCAGAAATTTTCATAAGTAAAGAGGAGCTGAATGTTAATAGCCAAGACAAAAGGGAGAATACCTCCAAGAGATTTCAGAGACCTTTGCAATAGACCCTCTTACTACAGGCCTAGAAGTGTCAGAGGGAAAAATGGTTTTCTGGGACAGAACTAGAGCCCCACTGCTTTGTGTTGGCTTAGGACATAGCACTCAGCATCATGGCTGCTCCAGCTTCAGCCATGGCTAAAAGGGGCAAAAGTACAGCTCCAGTCATTGCTTCAGAGGGTGCAAGTCCCAAGTCTTTGTGGTTTCCATGTGGTTTTGGGCCTGCAGGTATGCAAAAAGCAAGAGTTGAGAGTTGGGAACCTCTGCCTAGATTTCAGAGGATGTATGGAAAGGCCTGGATGTCCAGGCAGAAGTCAGGTGCAGGGGCAGAGTTTTCATGAAAAACTTCTACTTGGGCAATGCAGAGGGTAAATGTGGGCTTGGAGCCCTGAAATAAAGTCCTCACTGGAGCACTGCCTATTGGAGCTGTGAGAAGAGGGCCACCACCCTCCAGCCCCTAGAATGGTAGATCCACCAACAGCTTGTATTATGTGCTTGGAAAGGCCACAGGAACTCAATGCCAGCCCTTGAAAGCAGCTTCAGGGGCTGTACCCTGCAGAACTACAGGGGTGGAACTGCTAAAGGCCTTGGGAGCCCACCCCTTGCTTCAGTGTGTCCTAGATGTGAGACAAGGAGTCAAAGGAGATTATTTTGGAGCTTCAAGATTTAATGAGTACTCCACCAGATTCTGGACTTGCATGGGGTCAGTGGTCCCTTAGTTTTGGCCAATTTCTCCCATTTGGAACAGGAACATTTACCCAATGGCTGTAGCCCCACTGTATCATGGAAGTAACTAACTTGTTTTTGGTTTTACAGGCTCATAGGCGGAAGGGACTTGCCTTATCTCAGATGAGACTTAGGACTTAGACTTTTGAGTTAATGCTGGAGTGAGTTAAGACTTTGGGGGATTATTGGGAAGGCATGGTTTTAATATGTGAATAGAACCTGAGATTTGAGAGGGACCAGGGTTTGAATGATATGGTTTGGCTCTGTGTCCCCACCCAAATCTCATTTCCAATTTTAATCCCCATATGTCGAGGGAGAGACATGGTAAAAGGTGATTGGGTCATGGGGACAGTTTTCCCAATGCTATTCTCATGATAGTGAGGGATTTCTCATGAAATCTGATGGTTTTTAAAGTGGCAGTTTCTCCTGCTCTTTCTCTTTGTCCTTGTGCCATGTAAGATGTGCTTCCTTCTCCCTTACCTTCCACCATGATTGTATGTTTCCTGAGGTCTCCCCAGCCATGTGTAACTGTGAGTCAATTAAATGTCTTCTATTTATAAATTACCCCATCTCAGGTAGTATGTTTATAGCAGTGTGAGAACAAACTAATACATCTAGCTTCATGAAGGATGGCTTTAACTTACAAGTAAATATGGAAATCTTTAATAATGATGGAGAAGGATCCAGTTAAAGACAGTGAAACTGACCACTTTAGGAGTCTTACTCTGTCACCCTTAAATCATACTTAAATGTTTATTTATTTATTTATTTACTTACCTATCTATATGTAAAAAATGAAATAATGTGTCAGTTGCCACAGTTTGAATGAACAGATTTCTTTGAACATGACTTCATGTAACTGGGATCTCCTCCTAAATTATTTTGCTTAAGATCCAACTGACTGCAGAAATTTTTCTCTACTCATACGTGTGTCAAATATTGACACTTTATGGAAATTTCTGTTTGTGTGGGTGCATTTGGATGCAGTATTTCCAAAGAGACAGGGTTTTGACACAAATGTTGTATATTTTTATACTTGAGTGACATTGCTCATTCTGCGCTGGCAGCCTTAAATTGCTTGCCTTAACTAATCCAAACTTACTTATTGTTAATGGATTATAAAAATGCCATATGCTCTACAAGTTCTTCTTTAACAATACTAATATGAAGGAGTTTCTCATTCCTCTGTACTTTTTAAATACATTGGGTATTCCTTTATAATATCAGATCTTATTTTGCTGTATATTAGAGCTAGTTCTTTTATTAATTGTGATATCCTTGAGAATAGAAAGCATGTCTCATTTATTTTTCCAGTATCTAAGTGCTTTTTAAGTATCAAATATTTAATGACAGGCCTAATGTATAAAAGATACTCAGTAGAATAAAATAAAATAAAATTTAAAAATTAAGAAGTAAATAATTGACTGACTTGATTGTTGGATGGTTGAATGGAGAGAGAATGGATAGATAAATAAGTCAATTCACAAACACATGTATTAAAGTTCCAGTAACTTATAAAATAGTAAGATGATTTAATGTTTTTCATTAACCTATTATAGATATATTATGATTATTTCATTGAAATGAACTATTTAAGAGCTCAGTGGAAGATCTGTTACTATATGTTCTACACGCATGACCTTCCCAGCAGAATTTGCCTGTCATGACAATGTCTCAATATGTATAGCTTAGCTATGCTCTAAAAATTTATTCATTTATTTACGTATCACCTACAGCTAATTTAGCAGAACGTTGTGAAAAATTCTTCAAGAAATAAAATGCACTGTATGTGGTATTTCTGCATCTCATTTGTATGAAATGTTAGTGACATTAATGCTTTGCTTTAAAAGCTTTTTGTGTGGCCTGGACATTAACATTGTATAAGCAGATCTCACACTGGTTGGAATCCCTAATGACAGGCTATTGAGAGAGGGAGAAGTATGAAACTCTTCAAAGTGGCTTTGAAGCACAGCTTCAAGCACTGAACTACTAATGAAGGGGACTAGAAAAGGATTAAGGTTGATATTCCAGTTTCATGAACAGTGCTACTTATATACATTTACTTCTGAAAGGACTTATATTGAACACAACTAATAAAAATAGATGAACATTGAGATGGATAGACATAGCATTTAATCTGAAGATGCTCTTGTCAATTTACTATGACCACTGCTACTACAACCACTACCACTACTACTACTACAATGACAATGATGACAACAATGACAATGATGATGACTGTTACTACTGCTACTGCTTGTGCTAATATTATTATTGTTGACACTAATATTACTAACAGTAGTTGTACCTACCATCTATTTAGCATTTAATGTTTCAAGCACTTTGCTAAACATATTACATGCAAGATCAATTTTTGTCCTAATAACTTTGTGAGGTAGCTATTATTAACCACATTAATGTACAAAGACATTGAGGCTTAGAGTGAATAACTTTTTAACACTATTATACCTAATGAGTTGCAAAACCTTCTGACACTAAGGCAAAATTTCTTAAGAAGTAAGCCTAGCCATGGTCTTTGCCCATGAATATATCCTGAATGGTATTGCCTAGGTTTTCTTCTAGGGTTCTTATGTTTGTAGGTCTTATGTTTAAGTCTTTAATCCATCTTGAGTTAATTTTTGTATGAGGTGTAAGGAAGGGGTCCAGTTTCAGTTTTCTGCAAATGGTTAGGCAGTTTTCCCAACACCATTGATTAAATAGGGAATCCTTTCCCCATTGCTTGTTTTTGTTAGGTTTGTCAAGGATTGGATGTTTGTAGATGTGTGGTATTATTGCTGGGGACTCTGTTCTGCTCCATTGATCTATGTATCTGTTTTGGTACTAATACCGTGCTATTTTGGTTACTGTAGCCTTGTAGTCTAGTTTGAAATCAGCTAGTGTGATGCCTCCAGCTTTGTTCTTTTTGCTGAGGACTGTCTTGGCTATATGGGCTCTTTTTTGGTTCCATATGAAATTTAAAGTAGTTTTATTTCCAATTCTGTGAAGAAAGTCAATGGTAGCTTGATGGAGATAGCATTGAATCTATAAATTACTTTGGGCAGTATGGCTATTTTCACAATATTGATTCTTCCTATCCATGAGCATGGAATGTTTTTCAATTTGTGACCTCTCTTATCTCCTTGAGCAGTGGTTTGTAGTTCTTCTTGAAGAGGTCCTTCACATCCCTTGTAAGTTGTATTCATAGGTATTTTACTCTCTATGTAGCAGTTGTGAATAGGAGTTGATTCATGATTTGGATCTCTGTTTGTCTATTATTGGTACATAGGAATGCTTGTGAATTTTGCACATTGATTTTGTATCCTGAAACTTTGCTGAAGTTGCTTATCAGCTTAAGGAGATTTTGGGCTGAGATGATGGTATTTTCTAAATATACGGTCACATCATCTGCAAACAGAGACAATCTGACCACAATGGGATATCATCTCACGCCAGTTAGAATGGGAGTCACTAAAAAGTCAGGAAATAACAGATGCTGGAGAGGATGTGGAGAAATAGGAACACTTTCACACTGTAGGTGGGAGTGCAAATTAATTGAACTATTGTGGAAGACAGTGTGGCAATTCTTCAAGGATCTAGAACGAGAAATACCATTTGAATCAGCAATACCATTACTGGGTATATACCCAAAGGATTATAAATCATTCTACTCTAAAGACTCACGCACATGTATGTTTATTGCAGCATTATTCACAGTAGCAAATACTTGGAACCAACCCAAAAGCCCATCAACAATACACTGCATAAAGAAAATGTGGAATATATACACCATGGAATACGATGCAGCCATAAAAAAGGATGACTTCATATCCTTTGCAGGGACGTGGATGAAGCTGGAAACCATCATTCCTAGCAAACTAACACAGGAACAGAAAACCAAACACCGCATGTTCTCACTCATAGGTGGGAGTTGAACAATGAGAACACATGGACACAGGGAGAAGAACATCACACACTGGGGCCTGTTGGTGGGTGGGGGACTAGGGGAGGGATAGCATTAGGAGAAATACATAATGTAGATGATGGTTTGATGGTGCAGCAAACCACCGTGGCATGTGTATACCTGTGTAACAAACCTGCACGTTCTACACATGTGTCCCAGAACTTAAAGCATATATATATATATATATGTAAAGTATGTCTAGAGCCAGGTATTTTTTTCACGTTAAAGTACACATAAACATATTAATGATTAAGGTAATTTCATCTCCAAAGGGCCAGTTAATAAGAACAGTACTAAATAATTATAAACCCCCAATTTGGTCTTAACACACTACCGAAAAATAGATACATATGAAGAGCATAACCATGTTGGGTTAATTTATTTTGTGCTTTTTTTGTTTTCTTTCAAAATAAATCTGTGAATTTTAATTAAAACAAGAATACATTATGACAATTAAAATAAAAATACATAGAGTAAAAAAATTAAATCATCTCTTGATGATCTCTGTCTCTTGCCTATGTAATTTTTAAGGGATCATGTATTCTCCAATTCCTGTTACTTAGCTATAAATGCCATATATTAATAAAATGTCTTTTTCTCTGGCACAGAAAAACAAGTGCTGAATAATCTTATTTGTATGTAGAGTGTAAAAACGTCAAATTTATAGAAACAGAGAGTAAAATGGTGGTTACCAGGAGCTGAAGAATGAAGAAAATGAAAAGATGTTGTTCAAAGGACACAAACTTTCAGTTAGGCAGGAGGAATAAGTTCAAGAGATCTTTGTGCAAGATGGTGACTATAGTTAATTACAATATATTTTATATTTGAAAATTGCTGAGAGATTTTAAGTGTTCTCACAGAGGTAATGTATATGTTAAAAAGCCTGATTTAGCCATTTCGCATTGTATGCATATACCAAAATATCATGTAGTATACCACAAACGTATACAATTTTTACTCATCAATTTGAAAAAAATCAATTCTTTGCCAAAGATAGTTGAATTTTTAAAAGCAAAATTGGCCTGATGGAATGGCTCACATCTATTATCCTAAAAAGCAATTTGGGAGGCTGAAGCAGGAGGATTACTGGAGCCCAATAATTTGAGACCAGCATGGGCAACACAGTGAGATCCAGTCTCTACAAAAAAAATAAATGAAAATTAGCTGGATGTTGTGGTGTGTGCCTGCGGTCCTAGCTACTCTGGAAGCTGAGGTGGAAGGATTGCTTGAACCCAGGAGGTTGAGGTTGCAATGAGCCATGATTGTGCCACTGCATTTCATCCTGGGTGACAGAGTGAGACCCTGTCTCAAAAAAAAAAAAAAAATATATATATATATATATATAAAATATATATTTTTAAAATACTTTAAAAAGTTGGATTGCCCTATGCATATTATATCAATTTTTTAAATGTACTACATAGCAAGAAGATTTTTCCAAATCATTATATATAAATTTAATTCATTTGTTTTAATAACTGAGTAGTTATTCTATACTATAATTGTACCATCATTTATTCTACAATTATATCACTAATGGACACCAAGAATGGACACTGCCTTTTGCCAATATAGATAATGCTGTAATTAACATCCTCGGGCTTAAGTACTTGAGTTTTTGTTTCTGTGGGAGACAGTCCTAGAATTTAGAATAGCTTGTTAAAAGTATATGCATTTTAAAGTTTAATAGATACTGCCACATTAACTACAATTGTAATTGCGACTAACATGTGTCCCAGTAACATATGAAAGTTCTAATTTCTCCACATATCCACAAACATTTGATGTTATCAACATCTATGTTTTGAGAGATTGATTGCATTTGCTTTACAAAAAAAAATAGATCATTTGTCTCCTGATGATCCCTGACAATGAATCACTTTTTCCTTCCCTTAAGTGACTTACAATTTAATTGTAGAGAAAAGTATTATAAACTATTTAGAGTTATAATGTTCGTGGTGGAGATACTTTTGTGGTAGAGGGCCTGGGTTACATTGACATATGGGTTGAGTTGTTGGGTTTACATTATTTAGTTCAGGTTCCCAGCCAAAAGGTGACACACAAAATTGCAGTGAACAATCCAACTCTCTTTTCTGAAATAATCAGATAAATACTTATTTTGAGAGGAAAAAAAAACAATAAGCATTTTGTGATCTCTAGTACGCAAACCATGATTGTGAGATACCACAGTGCTTTATTTGTCACAGTGAAAAACCCTCATTGTGTTTTTTTCATCATGTCTTGACTGAGGTTTGTTGCAACTCTATCAGTGGAATAATTGTTGAAATAATTAAGAATCTTGAGTTATTTTCCTGTCTCTACCACAGCTTGATGCATAATTTTCGACAGGTCACTACCTCTCAATTGTCTTAAGTTCACTACCTCTCAATTGTCTCAAGTTTTTACATTTAGGCTACTTAATTACATTAAACACACCTTTAGTTTTAGTAAGGATATATATGTATATATGCACACACATATATAGATATATAAATATATGTATACATATACACATATATAGGTATATAAATATATATGTAATTATACACATACATAAGTATATAAATAATGTATATATACACATACATAGGTATATAAATAAATGTATATACACACATACATATGTATATCAATATATGTATACATACACATATATGTCTATCAATATATGTATATATACACATATATGTATATAAATATATGTATATACATAGTTTTAGTAGAGATATCTATAAATATATATATTTAGGGATTATATATAGTTTTAGTAGGGATATATATGTGTGTATGCATGTAGTGTGTGTATATATATACACATACATATATAAATTTACTTATATACATATATGCATATACACATACACATGTATATACATATATGCATATACACATACACATGTATATACATACATGCATATGAATATACACATGTATATATGCACATGCATATACACATGTATACACATGTATATACGTATGTATGCATAGACATATATACACATATGCACATGTATATACATATGTATGCGTATACATGCATATGCATACACACGTATATACGCATATGCATACACACGTATATACGCATATGCGTATATAAGCATACATATGTATATACATGCGTATGCACACACATACACGCATAGATATGCATATGCATGCATATACGTATCTACATATATACATATACATATATACATATACATATATGCATATACATATGTAGATACATATATGCATGCAGACGTACATATATGTTTCTACATATACACATACGTATATGTACATACTTATATGCATATATACGTATCTACATATATACATAAGAATACATATATGCATGTACATATACATATGTATATACATATATACATGTGTATAGTACATACACATACACATACATGTATACATATGTACATACATAGTACATATACATATACATGTATACATATGTACATACATAGTACATACACATACATATACATGTATACAGATATACATATATAGTACATACATATATGCATACGTTTACATATGCATGTATACATATACATATACACGTATATGTTTTATGTATACATGTAGATACGTGTATACATATACATATACATATATGTGTATATGTATACATGCATACATATACACACATATACGTATGTGTGCATGTACACACATGTATACATATACATATGTGTACATATATACATGTACATACACATGTATAGGCATGTATCTATACATGCACACGAATGTATCTATACATGCACATGCATACACATATGTATGCACATATATCTATACATGCACTTACATACACATGTGCATGCACATATATCTATACATGTACATACATGCACATATGTACGCACAGATCTCTATACATTTACATACACATATGTACGCACATATATACATGTACATACATACATACATATATGTACGCCCATGTATCTATACATGTACATGCATATACATATGTTTATACATATATCTATACACATGTGTACACATATATATACACACACAGACCTCTATGTCTTAATAAGTAGTCACGATATTGCATAGAAAATTCAGCCACTGGAAAGAAGTTCTAAATGGTCAAATTGGTGACTCTGAAATATAAGGATGGAGAAAATGAAAATGAAATGTATGTGTTCAGAGTTTGTGATTCTAACATGATTATCCTGGAGCAAGTACTATGTATACTGATTTTGGAAATTAAGTATAGCAATTAGGGTTTAGTGTTAAGAAAATTTGTGTTGTAGTTATGACGCTGGCTATTTAGCAGTGTAAAGTTAGGTAAATAATATATTAGTGAGAATGATTTCTGTTTCATGAGTCAGAAACCCTAACTCAAAGTGTTTTAAAGAAAGACACAAAGGCTGGGTGCGGTGGCTGATGCCTGTAATCCCAGCAGTTTGGGAGGCCGTGGTGGGTGGATCACCCGAGGTCAGGTGTTTGAGACCAGCCTGACCAACATGGAGAAACCCCGTCTCTACTAAAAATACAAAATTAGCCAGGTGTGGTGGTGCATGCCTGTAATCCCAGCTACTCGGGAGACTGAGGCAGGAGAATTGCTTGAACCTGGGAGGCAGAGGTTTCGGTAAGCCGAGATCATGCCATTGCACTCCAGCCTGGACAACAAGAGCAAAATTCTGTCTCAAAAAAAAAAATAATTAAAGAAAACAAATTAAAAAAAAAAAATAGAAAGACAAAAATATATTGGCTCATGATGAATGTATAGTTAAATAGTTGACATAGCTTTCTTAAATGCTTGATTCAATGTTCACATAATTTTACATGGATGGGGTTTTCTTTTTATTTTATGGCTCTACTTTAGTGTTGGTCTATTTATAAGTACCACATAGTCACAAAATGACTGCAGCAAATACACTTCCTCTGTGGTCTCTTTCATATCTAGCAAGGAATAAGTAATTCATTTGTTTCTGATAGTTAAAAAAATTGAGATTGGACCCAACTGGCTTAACTTGTGTCATGTCCCTATCCCTCAAGTAACCATTTTGGTTAGATGGAAATAGAAAACTTTAGTTAGATTCACTTGAGTCACATGCTGTACCAAGAAAGTTGGGTAAAGATGCCATGTCTCCAGAAGCATTATACCTGAGAGCACACAAAGGTCCCTAGAAGGTGGAATATTCAAGAAAGCAGTTGTCCCACACAGTTAGAAAGAAATGAAGTCTTTCCGACACCTTCAAAACCAGGTACTTTAGTCACCCACTTGTTTTTTGGTTCTTACAAAGGTGCTTTCTTGTACTGATAGTTGTTCAATTTGATGTTTCTGTGACAGGTATCATCAATGGAGAGTTTTATTCAAGTAGATCCAATACAATAACAAGGAACTTTAAGTGGGAAAGACAGAGGCACAGGAATCAGAATCAGAGAGACAACATCATGAGAAAGGTCAGACTGGCCATTTTTGGTTTTGAAGATGGAAGGGGGCCCACATTCCTTGGCTCATGGCCCTTGAGTAAACATTAGCAGTAGCCAGGTAGTAGTTGCCATAGACTTTGGACAAGACTTAGCACTGTTATGGCTTCAGGTGTGACCCAGTGCATTGTGAGCTGTGGTGGCCATGGGGAGTGACTCTTTTTGCTTGAAGAAAAGTGAAGGAAGAGTAAAAAGGACTTTGTCTTGTCACTTGGGTATCAGCTCAGCCACAGTAGAATAATGCATCAAGCAGACGCCTAAAGTTTGTAATTCCAGGCCTCAGTTCCTGGATGGGATTTTTAGAACCACTCTGGACCAGAAGAAAATTTGCTGCCTTGAGGGAAAACAGCTAGGCCTTGCAGGATTCAAAACCAACTGACTAAGGAGCCCTTGGATTTTGAATAAACATTAGTGGTATCCAGGTGATAATTGCCATAGGCCATGGGCAGTGCTGGCCATAATGAGAGACACCTTCAGCTTGAGAAAGGAGATGAAAATATAAAAAGAACTTTGTCTTGCAACTTGGGTACCAGGAGAGCCACAGTAAAATAACGCACCAAGCAGATTCCTAAAACCCACAATTCCAGGTCGGGCAGAGTGGCTCATGCCTGTAATCCAGCACTTTGGGAGGCTGAGGCGGGTGGATCACAAGGTCAGGAGATCGAGACCATCCTGACCAACATGGTGAAACTCTGTCTCTACTAAAAATACAAAAATTAGCTGGGCATGGTGGCATGTGCCTGTAATCCCAGCTACTCAGGAGACTGAGGCAGGAGAATCCCTTGAACCAGGGAGTCAGGAGGTTGCAGTGAGCCAAGATCGCACCATAGCACTACAGCCTGGTGATAGAGTGAGACTGTGTCAAACAAACAAATAAACACTATAACTTCAGTCCCTAGCTATTGGACAGCATTCCCATACTCACTCTGGGCCAAAAGGAAACCTGCTATCCTGAAAGAAAAGACTCAGTCCTAGCAGGATTAACCACCTACTGAATAAAAAGCCCTTGATCTTTGAATAAACACCACTGGTAGCCAGGCAGTGGTCATCACAGACCTTAGAAAAGACCCAGTGTTGTAGTACCTTCAGATTTAACCCAGAACAGTCTTAGAAGTGGTAGCCAGAGGAGTGCTTGCATCACACCCATGTCCCACCACCAATTCCAGGCAGCTCAGCACAGATAGAGACTCCATTTGTTTGGGGAAAAGTAAAGGAATAGAACAAAAACTTTGTCTGGTAATCCAGAGAATTATCTTACCCAGGATCATTAAGGCGGTACCTCTATGAGTTCAAAAGAATCACAGTGTTACAGGGCTTGGGAGACCTTTTTGTGCATATAGGGCCATAGTGACCAAAGACTTAGATCACAACACTCAATATTCTTTTAGTGCTTGGAAAGCTTTCTCCAGAAGGATGAGTTCAAACAAGCCCAGACTGTGAAGACTGGAATAAATACCTAATTCTTCAATGTTCAGACATTAGTGAACATCCACAAACATCAAAATCATCCAGGAAAACATTACCTCTACAAATGAACAAAATAAGTCACCAAGTGAACAATCTCAGAGTGACAGAGATGTGTGATCTTTGAGACAGAGATTTAAAAGTGCTGTTTTGAGGAAGCTGAAATAAATTCAATATAACACAGAGAAGAAATTCAGAACCTTATCAGGTAAATTTAACAAAGATATTGAAATAATTAAAAATAATCAAGCAAAAATTCTAGAACTGAAAAATACAATTGCTGCACTGAAGAATGCATCAGAGTCTCTTAGTAGCAGAATTGATCAAGCAGAAGAAAAAAATTAGTGGGCTTAAAGGCAGGCTATTTCAAACTACAGCATCAGAAGAGACAAAAGAAAAAAGAATAAGAAAGTGTGAAGCATGCATAGAAAATCTAGAAAATAGTCCAAAATGGCAAATCTAACAGTAATTGGTGTAAAGAGGAGATAGAGAGAGCACAGGGTAGGGAGATTATACTAAGAGATAATGACAAGGAACTTTCCAAACCTAGAGAAAGATATCAATATTCAAATATAAGAAAGTTATATACCACCAATCAGATTAAACCCAAATAAGACTACATCAAGACACTTCATAATCAAACTCCCAAAAGTCAAGGATAATCAAAGGATACTAAAATGATACTAAAAGCTTCCAGAGAGAAGACAAAAATAACGTATAAGGGAGCTGTAATACGTCTAGCAACAGACTTTGCAGTGGAAACCTAACAGGCCAGGATAGAGTGGTATGAGTTATTTAAAGTGCTGAAGGAACTATGAGACAGAGTCTTGCTATGTTGCCCAGGCTGAACTCAAACTCGTGACCTCCAGGAATCTTTCTACCTCTGCATCCAAAAGTACTGGGATTGCAGGCATAAGCACCTATATCTGGTCCTTGAAGGAAATAAACTTTTATTTTAGAATATTATAGCCAGCAAAAAGAGTACTCCAATATGAAGGTGAAATGAATACTTTTGTAGACAAACTAAGATGAGGGATTTCATCAACACTAGACCTATCCTGCAAGAAGTGGTAAAGAGCGCTCTTTAATCTGGAAGAAAAGGACGTTAACAAGCAAGAAAACATCATCTGAAGGTATGACACTCACTGCTAATAAACACCTAACAACAATACAGAATACCATAACACTATAATTGTCATATTTAAACTACTCCCTACTCCCATATTTAAACTACTTCCTACTGAGTAGGAAGACTAAAAGAAGAACTAGCAAAAATGATAACTAAAACAACATTCAAGATAGAGACCATATAAAAAAATGTAAATAGAAAGTACAAAAAGTTTAAAAGCAGGGTGGATGAAGTTAAAGTGTAGAGTTTTTATTTTTGTTTTTTTATTTTTTTATTATACTTTAAGTTCTAGAGTACATGTGCACAATGTGCAGGTTTGTTACATATGTATACATGTGCCATGTTGGTGTGCTGCACCCATTAACTTGCCATTTACATTAGGTATATCTCCTAATGCTATCCCTCCCCCCTCCCCCTTCCCCTACCCCACAACAGGCCCTAGTATGTGATGTTCCCCTTCCTGTGTCCAAGTGTTCTAATTGTTCGATTCCCACCTATGAGTGAGAACATGTGGTGTTTGGTTTTTTTGTCCTTGAGATAGTTTGCTGAGAATGATGGTTTCCAGCTGCATCCATGCCCCTACAAAGGACATGAACTCATCCTTTTTTATGGCTGCATAGTATTCCATGGTGTATATGTGCCACATTTTCTTAATCCAGTCTATCATTGATGGGCATTTGGGTTGATTCCAAGTCTTTGCTATTGTGAATAGTGCCTCAAAAAACATATGTGTGCATGTGTCTTTATAGCAGCATGATTTATAATCCTTTGGGTATATACCCAGTAAAGGGATGGCTGGGTCAAATGGTATTTCTAATTCTAGATCCTTGAGGAATCGCCACACTGTCTTCCATAATGGTTGAACTAGTTTACAGTCCCACCAACAGTGTAAAAGTGCTCCTATTTCTCCACATCCTCTCCAGCACCTGTTGTTTCCTGACTTTTTAATGATCACCATTCTAACCGGTGTGAGATGGCATCTTATTGTGGTTTTGATTTGCATTTCTCTGAGAGCAAGTGATGATAAGCATTTTTTCATGTGTCTGTTGGCTGCATAAATGTCTTCTTTTGAGACGTATCTGTTCATATTTTTCACCCATTTTTTGATGGGGTTGTTTGCTTTTTTCTTGTAAATTTGTTTGAGTTCTTTGTATGTTCTGTATATTAGCCCTTTGTCAGATGAGTAGATTGCAAAAATTTTCTCGCAT
>NC_045445.1:65631053-65646462 GCF_002776525.5 Piliocolobus tephrosceles | reverse complement strand
TTTTCCCAGCACCATTTATTAAATAGGGAATCCTTTCCCCATTTCTTGTTTTTGTCAGGTTTGTCAAAGATCAGATGGTTGTAGATGTGTGGTATTATTTCTGAGGGCTCTGTTCTGTTCCATTGGTCAAAGAACAAAGCTGGAGGCATCACACTACCTGACTTCAAACTATACTACAAGGCTACAGTAACCAAGTGTAGAGTTTTTATTCGTTTTCTTTTGCTTGTTAGTTAGTTAGTCTTTTTAATCAGAGTTAAGTTGTCCTAAGTTTAACATACTCAGTTATAAGATGTTATTTGCAAGCCTCATGCTAACATCAAATCAAAAACCTACAACAGATTCACAAAAATAAAAAGCAAGACATTAAAACATAACACCTGAGAAAATCACTTTTACATAAAGGAAGACAGAAAGGAAAGAAAAAAGGAAGAAGGAGAACACCAAAAAAACTACCAGAAAACAACAAAATAGCAGTAGTACGTCCTTATTAATAATAGCATTGAATGTGAATAGACTAAACTCTTCAATCGAAAGACATAGAGCAGTTGAATGAATAAAAAAATCCAAATATTCTTTGCCTAAAGAAATATACTTCCCCTGTAAAGACACATGTGGACTGCAAATAAAGGATGGATAAAGATATTCCATGGAAATGGAAACCATAAAAAAAGAGAGAGAGAGAAGGAATAACTGTATTTTTATCAGACAAAATAGATTTCAAGAAAAAAATTATAAGAGACAAAATATCACTTTAAAATAATAAAGGTTTCAATTCAGCAAGAGGATATAACGATTTTAAATACATATCCACGCAACACTGGAGCATCCAGATACAAATTAAACAAATATTATTTAAGGAAAAGAGAGAGATAGGTCCTAATACGATAAGAGTCATAGACTTCAACATCCCACCTTCAAAACTGGACTGATCTTCCAGACAGAAAATCAACAAGAAAATATTGGAATTAATTTGCACTATAGACCAAATTGACTAATATCTATTTACAGGACATTTCATCTAAGGGCTACAGAATACATTCTTTTCCTCAGCACATAAATTATTCTCAAGGATATGCAATATTTTAGGCCACAAAACAAGTTTTAAAACATTAAAAAATTTGAAATCTTATGAATTAATTATCTTATTCACCGCAATGGAATACAACTAGAAATCATTAACAGGAGGAACTTTAAAAATGTTACAAACACGGCCGGGCGCAGTGGCTCACACCTGTAATCCTACCACTTTGGGAGGCTGAGGCAGGTGGATTGCCTGAGCTCAGGAGTTCGAGACCAGCCTAGGCAACACGGTGAAACTCTGTCTCTACTAAAATACAAACAAACAAACAAACCAAACAAACAAAAACAAAACAACAACAAAAAAAGCAGCTGGACATGGCAGCATGTGCCTGTAACCCCAGCTTCTTGGGAGACTGAGGCAGGAGAATTGCTTGAACCCAGGAGGCAGAGGTTGCAGTGAGCTGAGATCATGCCACTGCACTCCAGCCTGGGTGACAGAGTAAGACTCCATCTCAAAAAAAAAAAAAAAGAACTATAGAAACACATGGAAATTAAACAATACACTTCTGAATCACCAGTGAATCAATGAAGAAATTAGGAAAGAAATTTAATATATTTTTGAAATATGAAAATCCAAACATAACATACCAAAACCTGTGAGACACAGCAAAAGAAATGCTAAGAGGAAAGTTCATACCAATAAACATCTACATAGAAAAGAGTAGAAAGACTTCAAATAAACAACCTAACAGTGCATTGTAAAGAGCTAGAAAAGCAAAAGCAAACCAAACCTAAAATTAGTAGAAGAAAAGATATAATAAAGATCACAGAAGAAATAAATTTAATTGATCTTTTTTTTTTTTTTTGCTTCAATGAAGTAACAAGTTGTTTTTTTGAAAAGTTAAAGAAACTTGACAAATATTTAACCAGACTAAGAAAAAGAAGACAGAAGACTTACATAAATAAAATCAGAGGTGGAAAAGAAGACATTACAATCAATACCATAGAAATTATTAAAAAATAGAGACTATGAGCAGTTATATGCCAATAAATTAGAAATTCCACAAGGAAAACTATAAAACACTGCTGAAAAAAATCTTAGATGACACAAATGAATACAAAAACATCCTATGCTCATTGATGGGTAGAATCAATATTGTGAAAACGACCATACTGCCAAAAGCAATCTACATATTCAATGTAATTCCCACCAAAATACCACCATCATTCTTGACAGAACAAGAAAAGACAATCCTAAAATTCATATGGAACCAAAAAAGAACCCACATAGTCATAGCAAGGCTGTGCAAAAAGAACAAATCTGAAGGCATCACATTATCCAACTGCAAATTATACTTTAAGGCCATAGACACCAAAACAGCATGGTACTACTATAAAAATGGGCACATAGGCCAATGGAACAGAATAGAGAACCTAGAAATAAACCCAATACTTACAGCCAATTTATCTTTAACGAAGCAAACAAAAACATAAAAGTGGGGAAAGGACACCCTATTCAACAAATGGTGCTGGGATAATTGGCAAGCCACATGTAGGAGACTAAAACTGGATACTCATCTCTCACCTTATACAAAAATAAACTCAAGATGAATAAGGACTGAAATCTAAGGCCTGAAACCATAAAAATTCTAGAAGAAGACAGTGGAAAACCCTTCAAGACATTGGCTTAGGCAAATAATTCATTGCCAAGAACCCAAAAGGAAATGCAACAAAGCAATCATAAACAGGTGGGACTTAATTAAATTAAAAAGTTTCCGTACAGCAAAACAAACAATAAGCAGAGTGAACAGACAACCCACAGAGTGGAAGAACATCTTCATGATCTATACATCTGACAAAGGGCTATCATACAGAATCTACAAGGAACTCAAACAAATTAGCAAGAAGAAAACAAACAATCCCATCAAAAAATGGGCTGAGGACATGAATAGACAATTCTCAAAAGAAGATATACAAATGACCAACAGACATATAAAAAATGCTCAACATCACTAATGATCAGGGAAATGCAAACCAAAACCACAATGCAATAACACCTTACTCCTGCAAGAATGGCCATAATCACAAAATTAAAAAATAATATATGTTGGCAGGGACGTGGCAAAAAGGAACCCTTTTACACTGCTGGTAGGTATGTAAACTAGTACAACCACTATGAAAATCAGTGTGTAGATTCCTTTAAAAACTAAAAGTAGAACTACCATTTGATCCAGCAATCTCACTACTGAGTATTTACCCAGAGGAAAATAAGTCATTATACGAAAAAGATTCTTGTACATGTATGTTTACAGCACCACAATTTGCAATTGCAAAAATACAGAACCAGCCCAAATGCTCATGAATCAATGAGTGGATAAAGAAATTGATATATATATATATATCATGTATATATGTATCATACACATCTATATCATACACATGGTATATATATGGTATATATGATATATATGGTATATATGGTGTATATATGATATATGGTATATATGACATATAGCATATATATACCATATATCCACACACCATGGAATACTATTCAGTCATAAAAAGGAATGAAATAATGGCATTCACAGCAACATATATATACATGCATATATATACATATATACACATATATACATATATACAAGTATATATACACACATATACACAAATATATATACACATATCATGGAATATTAATTATTTCTATTAATAGTAGTAGTAGCATTATATATAGTCACCTTCAATTAACATACAGTAATTTGTGAGCAATATATTTCACCTGTCCCTTAATATACTCTCATTTCCAAATACGAAATTCAGTTGAAATTAGGAAGCTGGGTGTTAATGTCTTATTCATTAATTTTCCTGATGTATTAAGCCTCAGTCTGGGTTTGAGGTTAGCAGTAAGAGCTGGTGTTTGCTAACCTTTCTACATGGTGCTTTCAGTTGTTTTCTCTCAAAGAACAGTAGCAGATGAACTAACACTGTAGTTGAGAAGTCAGGTGGCTGAAAAAGAACAAGAGAACTTCTGGAAAAGCATTCTAAAAATTAGAAGCGAATCGCAGGCAGACACATACACATTTGGTTTCCTTAACTCTTCCTCTGTTGTTATTTGTATGTCCAAATTAAGGATATTTACTATAGTTCCACTTCTGAGGTACCACTTCTCAGTTTCACTTTTAGTCTGAAGTTGTTGGCACATGCTTACTTGTCCAATGAGCCAGTTCCTTAATCAACAAATTTACGGCCATGGAGGTTGAACTAAAAATGTTTCAAATGGAATTTAAAGTATTTTGTATTTTGGCTTTTCATATTATGTGAGTTTCAAAGGGACTATTTAAGAGACCATAAAGGACTTTAGCGTTTTGAAATACTGCTCTATCAGGATCAGTCGATTGTTACATTTCAGTAAAAAACTATTTCAAGAACAAATGCACAAACAAGTTTAGGTGCAACAAAATGCTAGATGGGAACATGCACTTTTATGCAGCTTGATTCACTTAAGACATCACAAACTCTGCAGTTGGAGTCAAGCATAAGTTAAAGATGAAAGGAAGGTTTTAAGGTAAGACTTAAAGAGGGAGCGAGGCACTGGAGTGGGGTCTGCATGACAGGCAGATCAAGTAGGTGTAAAATACCCATGCTTAAGGCATCCAATGATACATTTTTGATCTTCAGAAGTAAAAAGAAAGGAAGCCTGAACAGCACCATCTAATTCAAAGTCCTTCATATGTGTTAAGCCCATTTAGTGAAAGAGCCTCCTTGAAGCACAGGCTCATTGAAGAACTCATACATAATCTGTCTTTGGAATAAAAGAATGTGTTACATATAATGCCCATTAATTTTTCCCTGTAATATTCTATAATTCAAAGTTCACTAAATAGAAATAATGTCATCTAAATTTTATATCAAATATCTTTAACTCTAGAAATGTTATTACAATACAGTGAGAATATCTGAATAACAAAATATACTGGAAAGAACTTTCTAACTTTCTTGTATTTGGTATTTTCCAAATAACTGTAGGTTTCTAGCAAATAATTCACTTTGACACATATTTATTTATATGTTTTAGAACTTTACACATGAACAGTTCCAAAGTCAGTTGGCTAATAAGAATTTGTCGGTTTTGAAAGAAAAGCCATTTTAAAGTAATTTAAAAATTAAAACAATTTACATTCCAGTTAGTTTCACACAACTATTTTTTGATAAAGATTGTTGAGGCAAGAAGTAAATACAAATGTCTGTTGAATTCCAAAATGTGATAGAATGATGTAGAGACAAAAAAAGATGGCATTAAATACAAAAAGTTGCTTATTTATTTCACAAGAGAGAATTATATTAGTAAAGAAACATGAAACAGCCTTTAACCTTTGCCAGGTAAAATCCTGTTGCAGACTTGATTTTCCTTTTCCTTGTACTTTCTTACAAAAACGAGCATGAAAAAAGATACTTTTACTTCAACTCTGACAGGCATGGATAATTTTTTTTTAATATAAACATAGTCTCAACCCCAGCCCCAAAGCCCTTGTTGCACAAGAAAATCTTTGTGTTCTCTCTACCCATTTTCTATTCGTTGGGTAGAAAACTAAACACAACTTATACCAAGAATTCTTTAAAAAATTGTCAAGGCACTGTGTGGTATAATACTCTCTTATAGCTCATTGTCATGTGTCTATGCTTAAACCAGCCACTGCAAAGGGGAATCGAACTTTATTTTCTAAGTCAATATTCAACTCCTAAACCTGGGAGGGTGTGTCAGCTTCCTTGAGCATGTAGGAGAGTGAATACTTACAGGCAGTGTTCTGCCAAAAAGGGGGAGTACCTATCAGATAAAAAACACACTTTTCGTGCTTTGCCACATATTGAATAGCACCACCTATTAAACTAAGGCGAGAATCAGTGCTTTGGAGAGATTAATAGTTCAGATAATTACTAAACACTGTTACATTCAATTATTATGTTAATATAAATACTTAATATATGAATATATTTTTAACTAGCAGATACTGATAAAAGTATATGTAACTCATATATGCAGTGCACGTGATTCAGAGGCCTCTCCAGCCATGTGGAACTGTAAGTCCAATTAAATCTCTTAAACCTCTTTTTGTTCCCAGTTTCCAGTATGTCTTTATCAGAAGCGTGAAAATGAAATAATACAGTAAATTGGTACCAGCAGAGTGGGGCGTTGCTGAAAAGCTATCCCAAAATGTGGAAGCGACTTTGGACTTAGGTAACAGGCAGTGGTTGGAACAGTTAGGAGGGCTTGGAAGAAGACAGGAAAATGTGGGAAAGTTTGGAACCTCCTAGAAACTTGTTGAAAGGCTTTGACCAAAGCCTGATAGCAATATGGACGATAAGGTACAGGCTGAGGTGGTCTCAGATGGAGATGATGAACTTGTTGGCAACTGGAGCAAAGGTGACTCTTGTTATATTTTAGCAAAGAGACTAGTAGCATTTTGCCCCTGCCCTAGAGATTTGTGGAACTTTGAACTTGAGAAAGATAATTTGGGGTATCTGGAGGAATAAACTGCTAAGATGCGAAGCATTCAAAAGATGACTTGGGTGCTGTTAAAAGCATTCCATTTTAAAATGGAAACAGCATAAAAATTCAGAAAATTTGCAGCCTGATGATGCTGTAGAAAAGAAAAATCCATTTTTTTGAGAAGAAATTCAAGCCAGCTGCAGAAATTTGCATAAGTAGCAAGGAGCCTAATGTTAATCCCCAAGACCATGGGAAAATGTCTCCAGACCATGTCAGAGACATGGCAGACCCTCCCACTATGGGCCTAGAGGCCCAGAAGGAAAAAGTGGTTTTGTGGGCCAGGCCCAAGGTCCCCATGCCGTGTGCCTCCTAGGGAGTTGGTGCCCTGCATCCCAGGCACTCCAACCATGGCTAAAAGGGGCCAAAGTAGACCTCAGGTTGTGGCTTCACAGGGTGGAAGCCCCAAGTCTTGGCAGCTTCCACGTGGTGTTGAGCCTGCGGGTGCACAGAAGTCAAGAATTGAGATTTGGGAACCTCCACCTAGATTTCAGAAGATGTATGGAAACACCTCAATGACCAGGCAAAAGTTTGCTGCAGGGGTGGGGCCCCCATGCATTGCAAAAGGGAAATGTGGGGTCGGAGCACCCACTCAGAATCCCTACTGGGGCACTGCCTAGTTGAGCTATGAGAAGAAGGCCATCGTCTACCAGACTCCACAATGGCAGATCTACTGACAGCTTGCACCGTTCACCTGGAAAAGCTGCAGACACTCAAGGCCAGTCTGTGAAAGCAGCCAGCAGGGAGGCTGTACCCTGCAAAGCCACAGGGTCAGAGCTGTCCAAGACCATTCGGAACTTACCTTTTGAATCAACGTGACCTGGGTGTGAGACCTGGAGTCAAAGGAGATCCATTTTGGAGCTTTAAAATTTGACTGCCCTGCTGGATTTTGAACTTGCATGGGCCCTGTAACCCCTTTGTTTTGGCCAATTTCTCCCATTTGGAATGGCTTTATTTATCCAATACCTGTACCCCATTGCATCTAGGAAGTAACTAGCTTGCTTTTGATTTTATATGCTCATAGGTAGAAGGGACTTGCGTTTTCTTGGATGAGATTTTAGACTGTGGACTTTTGGGTTAATGCTGAAATGAGTTAAGATGTTGGGGCACTGTTGGGAAGGCATGATTGGTTTTGAAATGTGAGGATGTGAGATTTGGAGGGGCTGGGGTAGAATGACATGGTTCAGCTGTGTCCCCACTCAAATCTCTACTTGAATTGTATCTCCCAGAATTCCCACATGTTGTAGGAGAGACCCAGGGGGAGGTAATTGAATCATGGGAGCTGGTCTTTCCTGTTTTATTCTCGTGATAGTGAATAAGTCTCACAAGATCTGATGGGTTTATCTGGGGATTCTGCTTTTGCTTCTTCCTCATTTTCCTCTTGCCACTACCCTCTAAGAAGTGCCTTTCACTTGTATCATATCATAATACCTGTATATATATCTAAACAAACACATTAAATAAAACGACCTATCTAAGACAACTGATTCAAGTTATTTACAAAACTGGGACCCATCAACCTGGCCAAATTTTTGTCCCCATTTGGCCAAAAAAGCAGGGAAGGGGGATCCCATAGCATGAAATAAAGAAGGGAAGGGGCAAACTGTGTTATTCAACAGAAGAATCCAGAGCCCCTCAGACAGTGGAAAGCTCTTCCAGCAATGAAGACACCAAAGAAAGATGTTTGGGCAGCTGCTTTTCTGCCACAGCAGGAAGCTGTCAGCCAGGTCCAAGACTTCCAGTACACTTACTTGAGCAAAGAAGCTCATTTTGGCTAGTGGAAGATTAGCACTCATATCAATGGAAAGTTTCTTTTCTTTTTTCTTTTTTCTTTTTTTTAAATTATTCTCTCTCTCTCTCTCTGGAAACAGGACATTCTCATTGCCAATGGCCCTTCTACTTATAGTAGGCACATGTATTGTTGCCCATGGGCCAGTGAGTTGGGGGCTCTTCTCAGAGCATCCCAGATGATTATTTCACAACTTTTTTAAAAAATATGGATAACCCTGGGGGGCCGGGAGTCCTAAAGTTGCCAACTTCACCCTAGAAACTTCTGTATAAACCATCCTCTAATCTCTGCCCTCTGCTATCTGTCTTAGCCTCTCGTAAATATCATTCTACTTTATACCTCCATGAGATAAAATGTTTTAGTTCTACCATAGGAATGAGAACATGTGGTATTTGTCTCTCTGTGCCTAGCTTATTTCACTTACCATAATAACCTCCCTTTCATCTATATTGCTGAAAATGACAGGATTTCATTCTGTTTTATGGCTAAATGATATTCCATTGTATATGTATACTAAATGTTCTTTATCCTTTCATCTGTTGATGGAGACCTAAATTGTTTCCCTATGTTGGCTACTGTGAATAAGGCTGAAATAAAGAGGAGTGGAGTTATTCCTTTGATATACTGATTCCTTTCCTTTGGATAAAGATGCCGTAGTAGGATTGCTGTATCATATGGTAGCTCTATTTTTAGTTTTTTTGAGAAACCTCCATATTGCGGGGTTTTTTTTAAACTTTATAAGGGCTGCAGTAGCTTACATTCCCAACAACAGTTTATAAAATTTCCCTTTTCTTTACATATTTACCAACATGTTATTTTTTGTTATCTTCATCATAGCCATTCTGACTGGGTTAAGATGATATTGCAGTGTGGTTTTGATTTGCCTTTTCCTGATGATTAGTGATGCTGGACTATATATATATATATATATATATATATTATATATATACACACACACACACCTTTTATCCATTTGTATATCTTTTGAGAAATATCTATTCAAGTCTTTTGCCCACTTTGTAATGGTTTTTTGTTTTTGTTTTTGTTTTTTACTGTTGAAATGTTTGATTTACTTGTATATTCTGGATATTAGTCCCTTGTTGGATGAATAGTGTGCAAATATTTTCTCCCATTCTTCAGGTTGTCTTTTCACTCTGTTGATACTTTCCCTTGCTGTAAAGAAGTATTTTTAGTTTAACTAGTTCCACTTGTGAAGTATACAGCAAGATTAAAATATTTAAAAAGTAAAAATACACTTCAGTTGCTTAAATGATATTAGAAGGACAGTTCTCTAGCAGGTCTTAGACTTACCTAGCTCTCCCCTCTTTCTAGCTTGTAGTTCTCAAGAATAACTGAAGAACGTGCTGGGGATGCAATATCCTGAGATAAGAACTGGCTGGAACAGCTGGAGATCTTTTCTTGTCTTTCCTAGGAAAAAAAAAAAAAAAAAAGATGCCCTTCAACACTTTGTCCCAACTGTTTGCATTACCCCAGTGGTAAAAACCCAGAGCGGGCTGCTTTCCAGGATCCCTCAGCTGCACTGCAAGCGAAGAATATGCAGACGATATTCCATCTATCCTGGGCAGCTTGAGCCTTATGGGACTGGCTTGCCCTTAATTCTAGGCTTCTACTGTCTCTTGCTGTTTATCTGCGTAGTAAAGTTGCTTTATGTAACTTGCTGTGTGATAGTTTTGTCTCCACGGACTCATACAAGTAGTAGAAATTGCAGCCCAATATGCAGTGGGCTGAAGTGGCAACCAGTGTGCATTGAACTTGATTCACAATATTTACTTAGTGCCTTACTTAAAGCATTTTGATCATGGTTCCATATTTTTAATATTAAATATATGATCCAATATATTCCAAAATGTAAACAAACCCTTTTCTTAATAGGGCAGCAAAGTGGGTCAGTTTAAAATATATGAGTGGAAAATAATCGAAACTTTAATAGTAATAATAATTATTATTGGCTGCCACCAAATAATGTCTCTGACATTCAAATATTCTAATTAAAATAATTGTTTATCTAATTAATACTAGATCAATATTAACAGATTAAAGATGCACAAAATCACAATGATCACACAATTTTGATGAAAGTAATAAGGTGATTTTCATTTTATAAAGGATAAGATTAGGAGCTTGGGTGCCAAGCCTGTAATCTCAGCACTTTGGAAGGCTGATGCAGGCGGATCACTTGAGGTCAGGAGTTTGAGATCAGCCTGGGCAATATGGTGAAATCCTGTGTCTACTAAAAATACAAAAATTAGCCAGGCATGGTGGCAGGTGCCTATAATCCCAGCTGCTCTGGAGGCTGAGGCACGAGAATTGCTTGAACCAGGGAGGTGGAGGTTGCACTTAGCTGAGATCACACCACTGCATTCTAGCCTGGGTGACAAGAGCAAGACTCTGTCTCAAAAAAAAGGATTAGGGCTTTTTAAAAGTTGTTTAGATTTAATTAATATTGAGCATTAATCCTTTCTACTTATTTAACCAATGATTTACTAACCATATTATCTTTCCAAAATATGAATTCATCATTTGAATTTAAATAAATTATATAAAATAATGTTATATAAGGCCATCAAGATTAACTGCATACAAATTGCTTAAATATATTTATTATAACAGTATAGTAAGTCATTTTTATTTTGGGTCTTAATTCTAAACTTTTCATATCTGTATCTGCAAACCAATGTGTAACTAATAGAAAATCTTCATAAGTATAATCAAGTTAAAACTACTTACATGCACACATACAAAAAATTTCAAAATGTATATAAGATTGATGGTATTTTAAAGAGAGTCAGAATATGTTTTCCTCTTAGCACAACAAAAAATCACAGAATAATTCGGTTTTTTCAAGAAAGTATCAACTAGAAGGGAACATGGATCAATTTTGATTTGAAACAGAGAAAATCTGTTGTTTTTTTTTTTTTTTTTTTTTGCTGAAAATTTCTGCATTTATCAAGTATTTACTTACCAGTTAGTTAGTATTTATCCACAAAGTATGGCTTTTTCAAAATTTTCATCATTTCTTTATTGCACATATAATACATATTTATTTCAGATATGTTAGAAGATGCAATAAAACAGAAATGAGTCAAATTAATATCAAAGAAAAAAACCACCATAATCTCAATATCATTTCCAGAAATATTTACCATTTAACTTTTGGCACATAATATTTTCAACTTTTTGGAATAGACCAACAGACACACACGCACATACACAAATGACATATGAAGATTATCCTTCTTCTGATTTTATATAGAAATTTGGCTAGAGATACCACTCTTTCCCTCAGTTCAAAACAGATGCATGGGCATATTGGTGCCCATGGTAAAGTGTTCTTTATCTACCAAAGTGCAGTAACACACCAAGGCAAGTTTTTCAAAAGGTGTATAATTCTCTGTGCATATGACATAACTTTGTTTCAGAATGTTTTGTGATTTTTTTCCCCCAGAGTTCACCGTAAGCTCCACACGAAATTTTTTAAGACCATTTACATTTGTGATACTTTAGGATCTGACAGATCTTATAACCTAAGTTGCAAGGCTGCTTTAACCAAAGCCTGGAGTTAAAATATAACCCTTTCTCTCATGAGGCTCTACTCAAAGTTGTATGTTTTTCATGGCACAAAATATATAGGCCATAGAAATATTTCTAAGAGTGGAGTTTGTTACTTGCAGAACCCAAATATGCCTACCAGAAACTGTGATTCCTTGTTTGTGCTAAGGGATGCAAGACCTAGTAAATTATCTTGTATTTAAGTAGGCATATTTTAAGATGTCTCTGGCCACTTGACCCCTAAAAATGTCACTGAGATGTCTAGTCTCTGAATTGCAGTAACATTTATCTTCCACCCTCTGGAATGCAAGTGAATTATCAAAGCATCTCGTAGTGTATTAGCCACCTGTTGATCATTCTGTACAATGTGCATGATGTTATTAATGTAATGGATCAGCGTGACATTTCTTGGATATCCAGGAATTTCAGATCTTTCCAGACTATGTTATTGCAGCGAATAGGAGAGCTAAAATAATCCTGAGGTAAAAAATATAACAAACAACATTTACTGTTATATCTGCATACAAACTGTCTCTAATCTTTGTGTTTAATTGTTTGGGAAAAGAACGAACATATTTGCCAAATCAATGGCCACATACAATGTACCTGAGGATTTATTAGTTTCCTTTAACAATGGTACAATGTTAAATACACAGCTGTAGTCAGGGCTACTACTTGGTTGGTCTTGGAGTAGTACACATTTATTCTCAATAATCTCACGGAGTTCTGAAGGTACTAAGTATGCTAATTACAGCAGCTATAATAGGGAGTGTTATGGGCTGAATCGTGTTCCCTGAAAACCCATATGATAAAGTCCTAACCCCCAGTACCTAGGAATGTGATTGTATTTGGAGGTAGGGTCTTTAAAGAGATGATTAAGTTAATGAGGTCATTTTAGTGGGTCCTAATCCAATCTGACCAGAGAGTCCTTATAAAAAGAGGTAATTGTGGGTCTGACACGGTGGCTCACACCTGTAATCCCAGCACTTTGGGACGCCGAGGTGGGCAGATCACCTGAGGCCAGGAGTTCGAGACCAGCCTGGGCAACATGGTGAAACCCCGTCTCTACTAAAAATACAAAAATTAGCTGGGTGTGGTGGTGGGCGCCTGTAATTGCAGCTACTTGCAAGGCTGAAACAGGAAAATCGTTTGAACCCACAAGGTAGAGCTGCAGTGAGCTGAGATCATGCCATTGCACCCCAGCCTGGGCAACAAGAGTGAAACTCCATCTGAAAATAAATGGTTTTTTTTTTTTTTTTAAAGAGGAAATTGTGAAACACAGACACGAGGAATGTGCTCACAAAGAGGAAAGACCATGTGGGGGCACAAGGAGCAGCTGGTCATCTGTAAGCCAAAGATAGGTCTCAGAAGAAGCCAAACTTGTTGATAACTGATCTTGGCATTCTAGCCTCCAGAAGCATAAAAAAATAAATTTCTGTTGTTTAACCATGCAATCTATGGTACTTGAATACTGCAGCCCTAGCAAACCAATATGAAGATCAATAACCTTGCATCCTCTAGGTCTTTAATAGGGGCACAAATCTCCAGCTCATCTCACCCTCCAGGATACAATATTGTTTTAGTTTTGCTATCTGGCCAGAGGCAGGAAAGGTCCCCATTGGAATAGATAGTTTTTATCCCACATAGTAATGACACAACATAGTGGTTGCTTCAACTGTCAAGTATCCTAATTCCAATTGTCCACGCAACTACTAGGAAAATGACCACTGGATGGGATCATGTGAACCAAACTTCGGCCAGGACTTCATTTATTACTTTCCCAATGTAATTTCCTCCTCTTACAAGGAGATGTTGATAATAATTTGGGTTTCTGAGTATTAAAGTGAACTTAGACCCTCTGTCTAATCGTTCTCAAACTATCTGTTTCTCCCCTTTATTTCGCATATGGCCATCTGAATGAATAACCATAGCTTTCATTAGAAAAGAACTGAGAGAATCTGCATAAGTACTTGCTGTGGTGTTACAGTGCCCTTCTATCTAGGGACCTGGTCACCTCTTATATTAATGTGTCCTGTATCTTAAAATTAGCATAAGATTCAACTCTAATTACCAGCCTGGCAGTGAAGAAAAGACGTGTTGGCATCTCTGGAAGACAGCACATTTTACCTTTCAGTGCTTTTAACATGAGGGAAATTACAATGGGCCACGTAGAAAAACCATAAAGATTTTGGGAGTCTTCAAAGATAACATCATCAAAAACATACATCCCAATGTCTCTAGCCCATGTTTCAGGGTCCTGGATTTTCTCAATCTGGGTGCTCATCTTAGTATAAAGATATAAGTTGACTGGGCATATCAATATCCCTGGAGCTCTATGATATTAACTATCATTTCCTTAGTCTGCTTCTCATTTCTACTTGCTCTTCCATAGTAGCAGATAAGGGATTCTTGGTTAATTAACAAAGAGGACTTCTGGATTTTTAAGCTTATCTTTAGCTGATTGTTCACGACACTCAGTTTTGTTTTCTTATCCCTGTGTAGAAAGTCAATGCAATTTTTCTTTAACCAATTAAACTTACTGTCCTTTGAGGTACTTCACCCCGTGTCTGTCAAATGTCTGAATAATCACACTCACAAGGGAGATCTACTCAACCAGGATAATCTCCTGTCACCAATGGTAAAAAATTTTAGGTACTTGGTTGCCACCTTGTTCCAAAGACTATCCATTGCCTATTGAGTGTTGCAGTTTCTCTGCTCACTAGAAAGTGAGTGAGCCAATTCTAAATCCTCATTTTATTGCCTGATTTCTTGAATTACATTCAGAGCCACTTGCATTAATTCAGGCCGAACAAAAAGCAGACACTAAGGTGAGATTAGATGTGTAAGATATGTATTAGATAACAGTGTAGGAGATTGTTGAGAGATCTTCAGGCTGCAATGTAGATATAATACCTGAAGAAAAAAAGATAAGGAAAAGAGGAATTGAGTCGGAAAAGTCTCAGATTGAATTAGAGTTCCATGAAAGGTTCTGCTGGGCATATAGGGAGTTTTCAATTCGAACGTCCCAGTATCTTGATGGCATGGGCAGAAGTAACATGTATAGAGGCAAAAAATAAGACTTCCAAAATTGATGAATGACTTCATTCCACAGATCCAAGTTGCTGAGCAAATCCCATGATGGGCAAACACAAATAAATTCACACCTCTCAACAACAACAACAATAACAACAACAATAACAAATGATCTCATTAAAAAGTGGGCAAAACCGCATTGCCAAGACAATCCTAAGTCAAAAGAACAAAGCTGGAGGCATCACGCTACCTGACATCAAACTATACTACAAGGCTACAGTAACCAAAACAGCATGGTACTGGTACCAAAACAGAGATATAGACCAATGGAACAGAACAGAGTCCTCAGAAATAATACCACACATCTACAGCCATCTGATCTTTGACAAACCTGAAAGAAATAAGAAATGGGGAAAGGATTCCCTATTTAATAAATGGTGCTGGGAAAA
>NC_045445.1:65593080-65630653 GCF_002776525.5 Piliocolobus tephrosceles | reverse complement strand
ATGCGAGAAAATTTTTGCAATCTACTCATCTGACAAAGGGCTAATATCCAGAACCTACAAAGAACTCAAACAAATTTACAAGAAAAAAACAAACAACCCCATCAAAAGTGGGCAAAGGATATGAACAGACATTTCTCAAAAGAAGACATTCATACAGCCAACAGACACATGAAAAAATGCTCATCATCACTGGCCATCAGAAACCACAATGAGATACCATCTCACACCAGTTAGAATGGCAATCATTAAAAAGTCAGGAAACAATAGGTGCTGGAGAGGATGTGGAGAAATAGGAACACTTTTACACTGTTGGTGGGATTGTAAAGTAGTTCAACCATTATGGAAAACAGTATGGCGATTCCTCAAGGATCTAGAACTAAATGTACCATATGACCCAGCCATCCCATTACTGGGTATATACCCAAAGGATCATAAATCATGCTGCTATAAAGACACATGCACACGTATGTTTATTGCGGCACTACTCACAATAGCAAAGACTTGGAATCAACCCAAATGTCCATCAGTGACAGACTGGATTAAGAAAATGTGGCACATATACACCATGGAATATTATGCAGCCATAAAAAAGGATGAGTTTGTGTCCTTTGTAGGGACATGGATGAAGCTGGAAACCATCATTCTTAGCAAACTATCACAAGAAGAGAAAACCAAACACCGCATGTTCTCACTCATAGGTGGGAACTGAACAATGAGATCACTTGGACTCGGGAAGGGGAACATCACACACCGGGGCCTATCATGGGGAGGGGGGAGGGGGAGGGATTGCATTGGGAGTTATACCTGATGTAAATGACGAGTTGATGGATGCTGACGAGTTGATGGGTGCAGCACACCAACATGGCACAAGTATACATATGTAACAAACCTGCACGTTATGCACATGTACCCTAGAACTTAAAGTATAATAATAATAAAAAAAAAGTGGGCAAAATACATGAAAAGACATTTTTCAAAAGAATACTTAAGCATGGTGAAGAAGCATATGAAAAAATGTTCCACAACACTAAACATCAGAGAAATGCAAATTAAAACCACAATGATGTATCATCTTATGCCAGTTAGAATGGCTCTTATTAAAAGTCAAAAAATGACATATGTTGATGAGGAGTCAGAGAAAAGTGAACATTTATGCAGTGTTGGTGGGAATATAAATTAGTACAAACTCTATGGAAAACAGTATGGAGATTCCTCAAAGAAATAAAATAGAACTGGATTCAATCCAGCAATCCCACCACAGGGTATCTATTCAAAGGAAAAGAAATCATTATATCAAGAAGATACTTGCACTATTCAGAAGAGCAAAGATATGGAATCAACCTAAGTATTCATCAATGACTGGATAAGAAAATGTGGTGTATATATACATATACATACAAAATGGAATACTATTCAGTCATAAAAAGTATGAAATAATGTTTCTTGCAGCAACATTGATGGAATTGGAGACCATTACCTTAAGCGAAAAAACTCAGAAACAAAAAGTCAAATACTACATATTCTCACTTGTAAGTAGGAAGTAAATAATGTGGACACATAAACATAGAAGTGGAATAATAGACACTGGAGACTCAGAAGGGTCGGAGGGTGGGAATTTTTTTATAGTTATAATTTGCTTTGAGATAATTGTAGATTCACATGCAGTTGTAATAAATAATACAGAGATCCCATGTATGCCTTACCCAGTTTCCCCAAGTAATATTAATAACATCTTTAAAACTTATAATACAAAATCACAGCCAAGATACTGACATTGATACAATCTACCTATCTCTTCAGATGTCATTTTACTTATACTCATTTGTGTGTATGTAATTAGTCTTATACAATTTTATCACATGTGTAAAGTTCATGCATCCATTGCCACAGTCAAGATACAAAAAAATTCCATTACCACAAGGATCCCTGCTGTTCTTTAATAACAACATTCAGCTCCACCCCCACCCTCCATACTCCCTAGGTTCTGAAAACCACTAATCTGTCTAAATTTTTGTCACTTTAAAAATGTTGTGTAAGTAGAATCATATAGCATGCAGCATTATGGAATTACCTCTTACAGCCCGCTTCTCTCTCACTCTCTTTCTCTGTTTCACTCAGCTTAATTTCCAGTAGATATATCTATTGGCTGAATGATGCTTCATAGTATAGCTGTACCAGTTTGTTTAACCATTCACACTTTAGGGTACAGGATACATCTAAACTGTTTCTAGGTTTTGGATATCATGAATAAGTTGCTATGAACATTGTTGAGCAGGGTTTTTAAAATGAACATAAGTTTTCTTTTTTTTTTTAGGATAATAGCCCAGGGGTGCAATTGTTTAGTTACATGGTAATTGCATATCTTGTTTTATAAAAAATCGCCAAACTAGTTTCTAGGGTGGCTGTACCAACTTTTATTTCCACCAGCTTGTATGAGTGGCCTAGTATCTCTGCATGCATCCTCACCAGCCTTTGATGTTATGGCTCGTTTTAATGTATCAATTTAGATAGGCACATAATAATATGCATTATGGTTTCAATTTGCATATCTCTGATGAATAATAATGTTTGACATATCTTCACGTGCTTATTTGCTGTATTTATACGATGTTTGGTAAAATGTCTGTTCACATTATTTTGCCCATTTTCTATTTAGATTTTTTTAACTGTTGGGTTTGAAAGTTCCTTATATATTCTAAATACTAGTCTTTTGGTGAATATATGTTTTAAAAATATTTTCTTCCAGTCTAGATCTTCTCTTTTCATTCTATTCATACGACCATTCACAGAGCAAAAGTGTTTTGTTGTTGTTGTTTGATTATGTCCAATTTATCCATTTTTTTCTGTGATAGATGATGCTTTTGGAGTCAAGTCTAAGAACTTGTTGCTTGGTTCCCAAATATTTTCTCCTATTATTTTCTTAAAGTTTTACAGTTTTATAGTTTACATTTAAGTTCATGATATATTGTTAGTTAATTTTTGCATAATGTATGAGGTTCAAGTTGTAGAATTTTGTTTTTTGTTTTTTTTTTTTTTCCTATTCTTTTTCTTTTGGCCTATGGAAATTCAATTGCTGCAGATCCATTTGTCAAAAAGGCTTTTCTTCCTCCATTGAATTGTTTCCACAATTGTGCAAAAAATCTGTTGAGTACATTTGTTAGATTCCATTTCTAAGTTCTGTTTCATTGATCTATGTGTGTGTGCTTCCACTAATACTACACGATTTTGGTTGCTATAGTCTTACGGTAAGATTTAGTGTTGTACGGGGTGATTCTTCTCACTTTGTTTTTGTCAAAAGTATTTTAGCTGTTATAGAATCTGTACCTATCCTTATAAATTTTAGAATAAGATTTCCTATATCTAAAACAATTCTTGCAGTTAGAATTTAGTCTGTCATTTATTTATTTATGTACTTATTTATTCATGTATTTATGTATTCATTTTTGTTTCCTCTGTGTTTATTCTGGCACTCATTGTACTGTTTATTTTTTCCTCTCTTCCTTTGTAATACTTACATATTTTTTAGAATTCCACCTTGCTTTATTTATAGTAGCTGTGAGTGTATTTTACTGAATGTTTCTAGAGTACCTTCTGGTTAGTTTTTCTCTCTCTCCCCCTCACCTCCCTAGTCTCTCCATCTTCAGTTACCTCATAAGCAGAAAAAGGCAGTTTTAGGTCAGCAAAAAAAGGACAGCACTTTTCTGGGCTGCTGAATTTTGCAAGGAATTTCGATTGATGTTCCTTGCTGGTTCTGCCAGTTAGTCCAGTGTTGTCAGAGGGACTCCTTTTTGATCCAGATGAGAAATTGGTCTATTTGAGTTGTGTTCTGCTGCTGTTTGCAGTTACAAAAGACTGACCGTGTGTCAATTTCTTCTGTTAAGTGGGAGCCCTAAAATGCCCTACTACTACGTTGTTCCTTCCAGTGTTGGGATCCCAAACCAGTTTGCCTTTGTCTCACCATCTTTCAGTATTCTCATTTTGTTGCTATTTGTTTTTTTGTTGTTGTTGCTGTTATTTCTTTTTTGTTTGTTTGTTTGTTTTTGGTTTTGTTTTGGTGAGGCAGAGTCTCGCTCTGTCGCCCAGGCTGGAGTGCAGTGGCGCGATCTCGGCTCACTGCAAGCTTCGCCTCCCGGGTTCACGCCATTCTCCTGACTCAGCCTCCCGAGTAGCTGAGACTATAGGCGCCCGCCACCACGCCCGGCTAATTTTTTGTATTTTTAGTAGAGACGGGGTTTCACCATGGTAACCAGGATGGTCTCAATCTTCTGACCTCATAATCCACCCGCCTCACCCGGCGCGGTGGCTCACGCCTGTAATCCCAGCTATTTGTATTTTTAAGGGTATATCGTTATGTTTAGCAGGAACTTACAAGTAGACACAAGTCTATACCATATTTTACAAACCTGAAGCATAAGGTGGAATAATTTTGGAAAGTGGAATGTGGTATGTTAGTGTGCATATTTTCATCTGAAAGCCAGTTAAAAAAAAATGTAAAGTGAAATAACTGGACACTCAAGAGAAGAGATAAAATAGAATAATTTAAAAAGAAAGAGAACAACTTAACTCACCCTGCACCTCTCTCCCTAAAAAAAGTAAACAAGAACGTAGAAGCAACGCACAGACAGGACAATTAGAAAAGGGACATCAAGATGGTGCCTGACTTTCGTCACTCAGCAAATAGTTACAAAGTGACAAAAACTACTTCTATGAGATTGCCGTCTCAACCCCATCCACCTGAAGGGCCCCCAAAGTTTTTAACATAGAGAAAAAAGGTGACATTATATGGTTACTGGAAAAAAAAAAATCCCTCATTTTTTAAATCTCTATGTCTCAACCCACTAAAGGCAGACAATTTGAATATTACCTCAACTGTTCCTGCCTCTATTTTCTGTTTCTTAAATTATTAATATATTCCTTTCATACTTCTTACAAGTTTTATTAAAAAATTTCTTGGCAGGCTCTCATTTATTTGCATAAAAAGGTTAATACAATATCTAGGAAGTAAATAACTAATATAAATAACAAAGTAATCCCTGAAGTAAAACATGTTATTAAGATAAATATACAGTAATATTATGTGACATTTATCATGGCCAATATAAAGTGTGAGTAGAAGCAATAAGTCATTTTATTTTGAGAGTCTTCATTTCCTACTAATATAGTATATATTTTCAGAGACTCTAACATAATTAATTCATCACTCAGCAAATAATTATCAAGTGGCAAAAATTACTTCTATGAGATTTGCTGTCTCACCCCCACATACCTGAGGTGGGTATACACTGAGTTACTTCTAGCTTGCAATGTACTTTTCCAACAAATTTATTTTATGTATGATTTTTTTTTAACTGAAAATTGTGTGATGTCATTTTATCTTTCTTTGGCTTATTTGTTCTTGGGATCATAATGTGCAACGTAGACTTTTCACGGGTCTCCTCTTTCATGTTTTTTTCTCATGAATCTGTTATTTGTGTATTTGTGGACCAGAAAACACAAAAGTAAAAAAACAAAAATAGTAAATAAAAGTAATCTGAGTTACTTAGAGTGGAAACCTGCTAGTAACAGGAGTACATATAACTCTACATGGAAGATCAGTGCTGTTTCACCATGGATTTCTTTCAGAGGAATCATTCAGGTTATTTCAAAAAGTGTCAATACTTAAGCTTTCATAGGAATTATATTTCAGAGTAGGAACCAAATAGGCTTGAATATGAACCCATGGAACCTCATTAAAAAGTTATTATACTTCAAGAACCATCAACAAATCTAAGTTCAATATTCCTTCAAACAATAACATATGAATAGTGGTCTACTGAATTTTCTTTTCCTTCAAAATTTCATGTACCAATGTGTAAAATATCTCACCTGACATATTTTTAAACAAGAAGTACTAAAATCTTAATATTCTGTAATAACTGAAGGCAAATATCATTTATCTTTTTTCCCTGTATTTACTAAGATATTTAGTTTCTATAATATGTGTATATTATATGTGACAAATATTTTTTAAATTTTATTGGACTCTCACTGAAGAATCATAAAATGCACCTAAAAACTATGAACATTTCTTTAGAGTTAGGAATATTGACATTTCTGTAATTTCTCAAACTTAAATGTATGGGACTTTTTATAGCTATTTTCAAGCCATGACCGGGTAACTCATCATGACCATGTTAAGCCCGCAAATAATGCAGTACATGTGTTCCTCTTCACTTCTTACCTATCTTAGTGAAACATTGTCCAAGGACTCATTCGGATCTCTTCATTTCACACACAGACAGAGAGGTTGAATTTTACTCTTAGGGATTGATTGTATACAACAGCAACAAATACAAAGTGTATAATAAATGTAAAATTAGCCTACTCCTGTTAAGCTCTCAGACCACAGTAACTTTTTTGATTCCTTACTCTAAGCATGTTTTATAGATATATGTTTATGTCCCTATTAACAGACAAATCCAGATGGCTTGAAGCCTTGTTTTCCTCCTATTGGGTAATATAGAAGAGAGCTGGCGGCAATGGACTGAATGCGTTTGCCCCTACACCAATTCATATGCTGAAATTCTGATTCCCAATGTGCTGCTATTTGGAGGTGGGGCCTTTGGGAAATAATTAGGTCATGAGGGTGTAGTTTTCTCATGGTGGAATTAGTGCCATTCTAACAAGAGGCACAAGAGAGCTTCCTTCCTCCCCTCGCATCCACCGAATGAGGACACAACAAGAAGACAGTCATGTGAGGAGACTAGGAAGAGGTTTCTCACTAGAACCTGACCATGATGGAACCCTAATCTTAGGATTCCCAGCCTAAATTAGTTTAAGAAAGAAAAGAGAAAGGTTGCTCTATGAACTCTAGAGTTTTCCTATTTCCAACAAAGTCATTTCATCAAACTGAGAGCTTCTAAATTGATATAGTCACATAGACCTATTCTTACTACCTGACCCTACACATCTTTGAGAACATTAACTGAGATGTTTTCTTTCTACTGAAATATTGCCTACAATATAAAAAGGTAGTCTATACCCTAAGTTGTGGGATACTAAGAATTTGAGAGGATTGTATGCACCGTGTTACTTCTAGCTTGCAATGTACTTTGCCTCCTACAAACTTTGTTTTATGTATGCATTCTTTTAGACTGAAAATTTTGTGATGCCATTTTATCTTTCCTTGGCTTATTTGTGCTTGGGATCATAATATGCAACTTTAACTTTTCACGGTAAATCTTACACTGCTGTGATACTACTTCAAATATGGTATAGGAACCTTACAATTAGCATACATCCATTTATTCTCTCCTGACCTTTGTGCCATTGTTACATTTTACTTCTATATTTGTCATGAATCCTAAAATATGCTGTCTTTATTTTTGTTTTAAATAGCCAGTAGCCTTTAAACATATTTAAATAACAAGAAAAAGTATTTTATATTTATCCAATAACCATTCCTGGTACTCCTCATTCCTTTGTGTAGTCCTGAATTTATACTTGATAAGAGCATTTTTTGCCTGACAGACTTATGTTAAAATTTCTTGTAGGGCAGCTATGTTGGTGAGAAATTATTTTAGCTTCTGTGTGTATGAAAAATTCTTTATTTCACCTTAGTTTATTTTCATGCTATTTTTTTCTTGTCCAGTTTTTTATTGTAGTAAAATACATATAACATAAAATTTACCATCTCGATTTTTAAGTGTACAGTTCAGTGGCATTAAGTACATTCACATGGTAGTGTAATCAAGCTCCAGAATTTTCATCTTGCAAAACTGAAGCTCTCTACCCATTAAAAAACAAGCCCTTATTGTCTCTTCCCTGCAGCCCCTGGAAATCACTATTATACTATCTGTCTCTGTGACTTTGACTACTCTAAATACCTCATATAAGTGGATTTGTACAATATTTTTCTCTTTGTGACTGATCCATTTCACTAAGCATATTGCCTTCCAGTTGCATTCATGTTTTAACATATGTCAGAATTTCCTTCCTTTTTAAAGCTAAATAATATTCCATTGTATGCATATACTAAATTTTGCTTATCTATTCATCTTTCCATGGACACTTGAGTTGCTTCTATGTTCTAGCTATTGTGAATAATGCTGTTATGAACATGAGTGCACAACTGTTTCATTGTTGCCCTACTTACTATTATTTTGAGTATATATGCAGAAGTGAAATTGCTTAATTATATGGTAATTCTATTTTTAATTTTCTGAGAAACCACCATATTGTATTTTACAATGGGAGTACCATTTTACATTCCTTTGAACAGTGCAGAAGAGTTCAAAATTCTCCACATTCTCCCCAGCACTTGTAGTTTCTATTTTTTTGACAGTAGCCATACTAATATTTGTCAGGTGGTAACTTTTAGTTTTGATTTGCATTTTCCTAATGGTTAATGATATTGAGCATCTTTTCATGTGTTCATTGGCCATTTGTGTATCTTCGTTGGAGAAATGTCTGTTCAAGTCCTTAGCCCATGTTTTAATTATGTTATTTTATTGTTTTGTTGTTGAGTTTTAGAATTTTTAAAAATATATTCCAGATATTAATCCCGTATCAGACACATGATTTGCAAATACAGTTAACTTTTAAACAATGATGCCATTAGAGTCACTGACTCCCCTGTGCTGTCAAAAATCCACATATAACTTTTAACTCCTGCAACACTTAATTACCAATAGCCTACTCTAGACCTGAAGTCTTAACAATAACATAAACGGCCATACATATTTTGTATGTTACATGTGTTATGTACTTTATTCTTACAATAAAGTAAGTGACAAGAAAATGTGAAGAAAATTATTGTTACTAAAGAAGAGACAATATATTTACTACTCATTAAGTGGAAGTGGATTATCATAAAGGTCTTCATTCTAATTGTCTTCACCTTGAATAGGCTGAGGAGGAGAAGGAAGAGGAGGGATTCGTTTTACTGCCTGAGAGATGGCACAGTTGAAAGAAAATCTGCATGTAAACGGACCCATGCAATTCAAATCCCTGTAATTCACAGGTATAGTATTATTTTCTGTGGGTTGCCTTTTTACTGTATTGATAGTGTCTTTTGCACATTGACAAAATTCTGAAGTTCAATTTGTCTATTTACTCCTTTGTTGCCTGTGACTTAAATGCCATATCCAAGAAATGACAATCAAATTCAATGTTTTGGAGCTTTTGCCCTAGTTCATTCAATGGTTTTAAAGTTTTAGCTCTTTTGTTTCATTTTTTGTTCCATTTTATTTTTATATATGCTGTCAGGTAAATGTCCACCTTCATTTTTTGCATGTAGATATCCAGTTTTCCTAGCACCATTTGTTGAAACAGTTGTCCTTTCTCCACAGAATGTTCTTGACATCATCATCAAAAAAACATCTGGCCATATTTCAGGGGTTATTTCTGGGCTATCTATTCTATTTCACTGGTCTATATGTCTGTCTCTAGGCCAATCTCACTTTTAAAAAAAATGTAGCTGTGTAGTAAGTTTTGAAATTAGGAAGTGTGAGTGCTACAGCTTTGTTTTTTATTTTCAAGATTATTTTAGCCATTTGGGGTCCCTTGAGATTTCACATGAGTTTTAAGATGGGTTTTACTATTTCTTCAAAAAATGTCGTTATGATTTTGACAGGGATGGCAACAAATCTGTAGATTGCTTTAGTGGTTTTGATATCTTAGCAATGTTAAGTCTTCTAATCCATGACCCTGAAATGCATTTCCACTTATTTATGTTTTTAATATTTTTCACCAATGTTTTATACATTTCACTGTACATATAATTCACCTTCTTAGATAAGTCACTTTCTAAGTATTTTCTTTCTACGTAATGCTATTCTAAATGGAATTGTTTTTATACTTGTCCTTAAAGATTGTTTTTGACATATGGAAATGCAATTGATATTTTGTGTTGACTTTCCATCCTGCTACTTTGCTGAGTCCATTTATTATTTCTGTTAGTTTTTATGTGAAATATTTAGAGTTTTCTATATATGTACTCATCATCTGTGAATATAGATAATTTTACTTTTTCCTTTCTGATTTAGATGCCTATTATTATTATTTATGTTTTTTTTTTTTTTTTGGCCAAATTGCTCTGTCTGGGTCCTAGAACACTATACTGAATAAAAGAGGCAAAAGTGGGCATCCTTGCCTTGTTTCTGACATTAAAGGAAAAACTTTCCCTCTTTCACTGTGGAGTATATTGCTCACTGTGGGAAATTTAATTTTGGCCTCAATATATGGGTTTTACTTTGTTGAGGTTTTTTACTCTACTTCTTTTCCTAGATTTTGAAATGTTTGTATCATGAAAGGGTGTTGAATTTTGAATTTTCTAGTTTTACTTCTGTTTTCAATTCCTAGTTTTATCTTATGCTGGTTGGAGAAGATATTTTATTTGATATCTGTCTTCTAAAATGTAATGAGATTTAATTTGAGGCATTAAATATAGTCTGTTCCGAAAAATGTACCATGTGCACTTGAGAAGAATGCATATGCGGTTATTGTTAGATAGAGTATTCTGTATATGGCTGGTAGATATAGTTGGTTTATTGTGTTCTTTAAGCCATACATTTCTTTACTTCTGTTCTGTCTGTATTATCTATTATTGTGATTAGAGTACTGAATTATCTAGTTATTATTGTAGAACTGTCTATTTCTTCCTTCAGTTCTCTCAGGATTTTTTCTTTTAAAAATATTTTAAATTATGATGGGCACAAAATAGTTGAACATATTTATGGAGTACATGTGATATTTTGATACAAGCATACAAGATGCAATGACCAAATCAGAATAATTGCAGTATCTAGCAACTCGGGCATTCATTATATATTTGTGGTAAGAATATTCCAATTCCACTCCTAGTTACTTTGGCGTATGCAATAAATTATTGTTAATTATAGTTGCTTTATCATGTTACTAAACACTTACTCCTTCTTCCTAAGTGTATTTTTGTACCATTAACCATCCCATCTTTTTCCTCATCTCCACACTACCTTTCCCAGTCTCTGATAAGCACCATTCTACTTCCTTTTGTATCTGGAATTGGTTCCTTCCTGTGGGTTCTTGGTCTCGCTGACTTCAAGAATGAAGCCACGGACCCTCGCAGTGAGTGTTACAGTTCTTAAAGATGGTGTGTCTGGGGTTTGTTCCTCCAAATGTTCAGATGTGTCTGGAGTTTCTTTCTTCCAGTGGGTTCGTGGTCTTACTGACTTCAGGAGTGAAGCTGCAGACCTTCGCAGTGAGTGTTACAGCTCTTAAAGGTGGTGTGTCCGGAGTTGTTTGTTCCTCCTGGTGGGTTCATGGTCTTGCTGAATTCAGGAATGAAGCTGCAGACCCTCTCGGTGAGTGTTACAGCTCATAAAGGTAGTGCAGACCCAAAGAGTGAGCAGCAGCAAGATTTACTGTGAAGAGCGAAAGAACAAAGCTTCCACAGTGTGGAAGGGGACCTGAGCGGGTGGCCGCTGCTGGCTGGGGTGGCCAGCTTTCATTCCCTTATTTGGCCCCGCCCACATCCTGCTGATTGGTCCATTTTACAGAGTGCTGATTGGTCCATTTTACAGAGTACTGATTGGTCCATTTTACAGAGTGCTGATTGGTGCACTTACAATCCTTTAGCTAGATACAGAGCACTGATTGGTGCATTTTTACAGAGTGCTGATTGGTGCATTTACAACCCTTTAGCTAGACACAAAAGTTCTCCAAGTCCCCACCCAACCCGGAAGCTCAGCTGACTTCACCTCTCACTTTCTTTATCATTTCAATTTTTGTTAGCTCCCACATGTGAGTGAGAATATGTGGTATTTGACTTTCTGTGCCCAGCTTATTTCACTTAATGTAACTCCTTTGGTTCCATACCTGTTGCTGTAGATAACAGGATTTCATTGATTTTTTATGGTTGAATAATGTTCCATTGTGCATGTGTACCCCATTTTATTAATTCAGCCATTAACTGACACCTGGGCTGATTTCATGTCTTGGCTATTGTGAGTTGTGCTTCAATACGCATGAGACCACAGATAATCTCTTTGCTATACTGATTTCCTCTGTTTCCATATATGCTCACTATTGGGATTGCTGAAACATATGGTAGTTCTATCTTTAGCTCTTTGAGGAACGTTCATATTAGTTTACATGGTTAGTGACTGTACTAATTTAGATTCCCATCAACAGTGTAGAAGGGCTCTCCTTTCTCCACATCTTCTCCAGCATTTGTTACAGACTGTCTTTTGGACAAAAGTCATTTTTTTGTTCTTTTTCTTTCCAACTTTTATTCTGGGTTCAGGGGGAATATGTGCAGGTTTGTCACATGGCTAAGTTGTGTGTTAAGGGGGTTTGGTGTACAGATTATTTTGTCATCCAACTAATGAGCATACTACCTGATAGGTAGCTTTTTGATCCTCACCTTTCTCCCTCTCTTCACCCTCAAGTATGTCCCGGTGTCTGTTGTTTAATTCTTTGTGTCCATATATACTCATTGTTTAGCTTCCACTTATAAGGGAGATCATGCAGTACTTAGTTTTCTGTTCTTGCTTTAATTCACTTAGAATAGTGAGGTGAGACCATGCCACTGCACTCCAGCCTAGGAAACAAGAGCAAAATTCTGTCTCAAAAAAAAAAAAAAAAAATATGGCCAGCTCCATCCATGTTGTTGCAAAGGACATCATGTCATTCTTTTTATGGCTGTGTAGTATTCCAAGGTCTATATGTACCAAATTTTCTTTATCAAATTCACCATTGATGGACATCTGGGTTGATTTTGTGTCTTTGCTATTGTGAACAGTGCTGGGATAAACATATGCATGCATGTGTCTTTACAGTAGAATACTTTATATTCCTTTGGGTATATACCCAACACTGGGATTGCTGGGTTGAATGATAGATTGGTTTTAGGTTCCTTGAGAAATCTGATAACCGCTTTCCACAGTGGGTGAAGTAATTAACATTCCACACTAACAGTATATAAGTGCTCTGTATTCTCCATAACCTTGCCAGCATCTGTCATTTTTTGACCTTAATATTAGCCATTCTGACTGGCATGAGATTATTTATCATTGTGGTTTTGATTTGAATTTCTCCAATAATTAGTGCTGTTGAACAGTTTTTCATATGCTTGGTGGCCATGGGTATGTCTTCTTTTGAGAAGTGTCTTTTAATGTCTTTTGCCCTTTTCTAATGTGGCCATTTGTGTTTTGATTGTTATTTAAATTCCTTACAGTTTTTGAATATTAGACCTTTGTCAGATGCATAAATTGCAAATATTTTCTCCCATTCTGTAGGTTGTTGGATGACCTTGTTGATAAGTTTATTTTGCTGTACAGAAGCTCTTTAGTTTAATTTGCCAATTTTAGTTTTTGTTGCAATTGCTTTTGGAGTCTTTATCATGAAATCTTTTCCAAGGCCAATGTCCACAGTGATATTTTGTATGTTTTCTTCTAAAGTTTTTGTAGTTTTGGGTTTTAAATTCAAGTCTTTAATCCATTTTGAGTTGATTTTGTATATGGTGAAAAGAAGTGGTCCAGTTTCAACTTACTGCATATGGCTTACCAGTTATATATTCACCATTTATCGTATAGGGGGTCATTTCTCATTGCTTGTTATTGTCAACATTATCAGAGATCACATGTAGTTGTGCAGCTTTACTTTTGGATTTTCAAACCTGTTTCATTGGTCTATGTGTCTGTTTTTGTACAAGTACCATGGTATTTTGATTACTGTAGCATTGTACCATATTTTGATGTCAGGTAGTGTCATGTCTCTGGCTTTACACTTTTTGTTTAGGATTGCCTTTGCTATTCAGACTCTTTTCTGGTTGCATATGAATTTTATAACCTTTTTCTGATTCTGTGAAAATTGTCATTGATAGTTTGATGATAATAGTATTGCATTTGTAAATTGCTTTGGGAAATATGTTCATTTTAATTATAGTAATTCTTCCTATTCATGACCATGGAATGTTTATCCATTTGTTTGTGTCATCTGATGTCTTTCAGCAGTGTTTCGTAATTCTCACTCTAGAGATCTTTCACCTCCCTGATTGTCTGTATTCTTAGATATTTTATACTTTTTGTGGTTGTTGTGAATGAGATTGCATTCTTGATTTGCATCTCAGCTTGAACATTATTTGTATATAGAAATGCTACTGATTATTATACACTGATTTTGCATCCAGAAACTTTGCTGAAGATTTCTATCAAATCTAGGTGCTTTTTCTCCAAGAAATATGGGACTATGTAAAGAGACCAAACTTACGACTGATTGTGTACCTAAAAGTGATGGAGAGAATGGAACCAAGTTGAAAAACACACTTCAAGATATTATCCAGGAGAACTTCCCCAACCTAGCAAGACAGGTCAACATTCAAATTCAGGAAATACAGAGAGCACCACTAAGATACTCCATGAGAAGATTAATCCCAAGACACATAATCATCAGATTCTCCAAGGTTGAAATGAAGAAAAAAATGTTAAGGGCAGCCAGAGAGAAAGGTCAGGTCACCTACAAAGGGAAACGCATCAGACTAACAGCAGATATCTCTGCAGAAACCTACATGCCAGAAGAGAGTGGAGGTCAATATTCAACATTCTTAAAGAAAAGATTTTTCAATCAAGAAATTAATATCCAGCCAAACTAAGCTTCACAAGCAAAAGAGAAATAAAATCCTTTTTAGACAAGCAAATGCTAAGAGATTTTGTTACCACCAGGACTGCCTTGCAAGAGCTCCTGAAGAAAGCACTAAATATGGAAAGGAAAAACTGGTACCAGCCACTGCAAAAACACATCAAAATATGAAGACCAATGACACTATGAAGAAACTGCATCAACTAATGTACAAAATAACCAGCTAGCAACATGATGCTAAGATCAAATTCACACATAACAATATTAACCTTAAATGTAAATGGGCTGACTGTCCCAATTAAAAGACACAGGCTAGCAAATTAGATGAAGAGTCAAGACCTATTCGTGTGCTTTACTCAGGAGACCCATCTCACATGCAAAGACACATATAGGCTCAAAATAAAAGGATGGAGGAACATTCACTAAGCAAACGGAAAGCAAAAAAAGCAAGGGTTGCAATTCTAGTCTCTGATAAAACAGACTTTAAACCACCAAAGATCAAAGAAGACGAAGAAGGGCATTACATAATGGTAAAGGGATCAATGCAACAAGAAGATCTAACTATACTAAATATATATGCACCCAATACAGGAGCACTGGATTCATAAAGCAAGTTCTTAGAGACCTACAGAGAGACTTACACTCCCAGGCAATAACAGTGGGAGACTTTAACACCCCACTGTCAATGTTAGACAGATAAGTGAGACAGAAAATTAATAAGGATATTCAGGACTTGAACTCAGCTTAGGATCAAGTGGACCTGATACACATCTACAGAACTCTTTACCCCAAAACAACAGAATATACATTCTTCTCAGTGCCACATGATACTTATTCTGAAATTGACCACATAATTGGAAGTAAAACACTCCTCAGCAAATGCAAAAGAAATGAAATAATAACAAAGTCTCTCAGACCACAGTGCAATTAAATTAGAAAGCAGGATTAAGAAACTCACTCAAAACCATACAACTATATGAAAGTTGAACAACCTGCTCCTGAACAGCTCCTGGGCAAATAACAAAATTAAGGCAGAAATCAAGAAGTTATTTGAAGCCAAGGAGAGCAAAGAGACAACTTACCAGAATCTTTGGGTCACAGCTAAAGCAGTGTTAAGAGGGAAATTTATAGCACTAAATGCCCACATCAAAAAGCTGGAAAATCTCAATCGACACCCTAATACCACAATTCAAGAACTAGAGATGTAAGAGGAAACAAATAAAAAAGCTAGCAGAAGACAAGAAATAACTAAGATAAGAGCAGAACTGAAGGAGATAGAGACACAAAAAACTTTCAAAATACCAATGAATATAGGAGCTGGTTTTTGAAAAAGTTAACAAAATGGATAGACCACTAACTAGTCTAATAAAGAAGAAAAGAGAGAAGAATAAAATAGACACAATAAAAAATGGTAAAGGAGAAATCACCACTGATCCCACAGAAATACAAACTACCATCTGAGAATACTATAAACAACTCTCTACAAATAAACTAGAAAATCTAAAAGAAATGGATAAATTCCTGGACACATATACCCTCCCAAGACTAAAGCAGAAAGAAGTCGAATCCCTGAATAAACCAATAACAAATCCTGAGATTGAGGCAGTAATTAAAAACCTACCAACTGAGAAAAGCATAGGACCAGATGGATTCACAGTCAAATTCTGCTAGAGGTACAAAGAGGAGCTGGTACCTTTTCTTTAGAAACTATTCCAAACAATCAAAAAGGTGGGACTTCTCCCTAACTCATTCTATGAGGCCAGCATCATTCTGATACCAAAACCTGGCAGAGATACAACAACAACAAAAAAGAAAAATGTAGGCCAATATCCTTGCTTAATATTGATACAAAAATCCTCAATAAAATAGTGGCAAACCGAATCCAGCAGCACAGCTAAAGGCTTATCCAACATGATCAAGTCAGCTTCATTCTTGGGGTGCAAGCCTGGGTCAACATATGCAAATCAATAAATGTAACCAATTACATAAACAGAATCAATGACAAAACCACATGATTATCTCAATAGATGCAGAAAAAAATCTTTGATAAAATTCAACATCCTTCAAGTTAAAAACTCTCAATGTACTAGGTATTGATGAAATATATCTCAAAATAATAAGAGCTATTTATGACAAACCCATTGCCAATATCATACTGAATGGGCAAAAGCTGGAAACATTCCCTTTGAAAACCAGAACAAGACAAGGATGCCCTCTCTCACCAGTCCTATTCAACATAGTATTGGAAGTTCTGGCCAGGGCAGTCCAGCAAGAGAAAGAAGTAAAGGGTATTCAAATAAGAAGAGAGGGAGTCAAATTGTGTCTGTTTTCAGATGACATAATTGTATATTTGGAAAACCCCATCATCTTGGCCCCAAAACTCCTTAAGCTCATAAGCAACTTCAGCAAAGTCTCAAGTTACAAAATCAACGGGCAAACATCGCAAACATTCCTATACACCAACCATAGACAGGCAGAGAGCCAAATCAGGAATAAACTCCCATTCACAATTGCTACAAAAATAATAAAATACCTAGGAATACAGCTTACAAGGGATGTAAAGGACTTCTTCAAGGAGGACTACAAATCACTGCTCAAAGAAATAAGAGAGGACACAAACAAATGGAAAAACATTCCATGCTCATAAATAGGAGGAATCAATATCATGAAAATGGCCATACTGCCCAACGTAATTTATAGATTCAATGCACTTCTCATTAAACTACAATTGACTTTCTTTGCAGAATTAGAAAAAAACTACCTTGAATTTCATATGGAACCAAGAAAAGAGCCCATATAGACAAGACAATCCTAAGTAAAAAGAACAAAAGTGGAGGCATCATGCTGCCTTACTTCAAACTATACTACAAGGCTAAAATAATCAAAACGGCATAGTACTGGTACCAAAACAGACATATCAACCAATAGAACAGAACAGAAACCTCAGAAATAACACTGCACATCTACAACCATCTGATCTTCGACAAACCTTACAAAAACAAACAATGGGGAAAAGATTCCCTATTGAATAAATGATGCTGGGAAAACTGGCTAACCATGTGTAGAAAATGAAAAATTGGACCCCCTCCTTGCACTTATACAAAAATTAACTCAACATGGATTAAAGACTTAAATGTAAAGCCCCAAACCATAAAACTGTAGAAGAAAACCTAGACAATAACATTAAGGACATAGGCATGGACAAAGACTTAATGACAAAAGTACCAAAAACAATGTCAACAAAAGCTAAAATTGTCAAATGGCATATAATTAAACTAAAGATCTTCTGCACAGCAAATGAAAGTAGCATCAGTGTGAACAGGCAACCTACAGAATGGGAGAAAAATTTTACAATCTACCCATCTGACAAAGCTCTAATAACAGAATATATAAGGAACTTAAACAAATTTATAAGAAAAAAACAACCCCATAAATAAGTGGTCAAGGGATATTAACAGACACTTATCAAAAGAATACATTTATGCAACCAACAGACGTATGAAAAAAAACTCATCATCATTAATCATTAGAGAAATGCAAATCAAAACCACAATGAGATACCATCTCACTCCAGTTAGAATGGTGATTATTAAAAAGTCAGGAAACAATAGATGCTGGTGAGGCTGTGGAGCAATAGCAATGCTTCTACACTGTTAGTGGGAATGTAAATTAGTTCAACCTCGTGCAAGACAGTGTGGTGATCCCTCAAGGATCTAGAACCAGAAATATCATTTGACACAGCAATCCCATTCTGGGCATGTACCCAAAGGATTATAAATTATTCTACTATAAATATGCATGCACACGTTTGTTTATTGCAGCACTATTTGCAATAGCAAAGACATGGAACCAACCCAAATGCCCATCAATGATAGACTGGACAAAGAAAACGTGGTACATATACACCATGGAATACTATGCAGCCATAAAGAAGAACGGGCTCATGTCCTTTGCAGAAACATGGATGAAGCTGGAAACCATCATCCTTAGCAAACTAACACAGGAACCAAACACAGCATGTTCTCACTTATAAGTGAGAGTTGAACATTGAGAACACACGGACATAGGGAAGGAAAAAACACACAATGGGATCTTTTGTGGAGTGGTGGACAAGTAGAGGGAGAGCATTAGGTCAAATACCTAATGCATGCAGGACTCAAAACCTAGATGACAGGTTGATAGGTGCAGTAAGCGATCATGGCACATGTAACAAGCCAGCACATTCTGCACATATATCACAGAACTTAAAGTAAATTTTTAAAAAAATTTAGAAGCTTTGGGGCAGTTCTGTCAGTTTTTGCTTTATGTATTTTGATGGTCTGTCACTAGATGCATGCATGCTTATACTTGTTATATATTCTTGCTGTATTTTACCATTCGTTAATATATAATATTCTTCTTCGTCTCTTGGAAACTTTTTGAATTAATAATTATTTTTCTCTGATATTAATATAGCTATCCCTCCTCTCTTTGGTTACTGCTTCCATGGAATATCTTTTTTCACTTTTTCTCTTTCAATTTCTAAGTGCTTTTAGATCTAAAATGAGACTTTTCTTGAAAGCATGTAGTTGAATCATTTGCTTTTATTCCTACTGCTAATCTTTGTGTTTTGATTGGACAGTTTAATCCATTTACATTTAAAGAGATTACTGATAATGGAGGACTTACTTCTGCCCTTTTTCCATATGTTTTCTATGTACCTTTTGCCTTCGCCCCCTCATTTCCTGCAATGTTGTCTTCCTTCCCTTTCCTTTTCTCTTCTCTTTCTGGAACTCCCATAGTGTATATGTTAGCTTGATTCATTGTTCTAAAGGTGCCTTAGGCTCAATTCACTTTTCCTTAATATTTTTGTCTCTCAGACTCAATAATTTTCATTGCTCTAACTTTGTGCATATTTATTCTTCTGCATGTTCAAATCTGTCTTTGAATCTCTCTAGTGAATTTTTCAAAGTTCAAAAGTTATTGTATTTTTTAGTTCTAAAATTTCTTTTTGGTTTCTTTTTAGATTTTCCATCTCTTTATTGATATTTCCATTTTGTTCATATATCATTTTCTTGACTTTCTCTACATTTTTGTTTAGTTCTTCGAGCACCTTTAAGACTGTTGTTTTAAACTCTTTGTCTATGTTCTTACTCATAAGTGGGAGTTGAACAATGAGAACACATGGACACAGGGAGGGAAACATCACACACTGGGACCTGTCGGGGGTGGGGTGCTAGGGGAGGGGTAGGGAAGATCTTTTATCAAGTTTTTTCAGAGGCTGTTCATGTTGATTTTTTCCCTTTGAATGGGCCATAATTCCCTGCTTCTTTGTGTGCATTATAAGTTTTGCTTGATAAATGGACACTTGAGTCTAATAATATTGCAACTCTGGAAATCAGATTCTTTCTCCTCTCCAGGATATACTGCTTTTTGAAATTTAATTATTGTTTTTATTTCTTCTATTTTATTCTCTCTTTTTAGGCTGTCTCTGTGTCAAGGATCATCCTGAAGTGTAACCTTAATAGTCATCTCATGAATTTTCTTATGAGTCTGGGCATGTGTGGCCATTTTCTAGTTTTCCCTGTATATGCAGTTTCATATAGTTTGGATATTTGTCCCTGCCTGAATCTCAAGTTGAAATGTGATCACCAGTGTTGCAGATGGTTCCTGGGGCAAGTGCTTGGGTCATGGAGGTGGGTCCTTCATGGCTTGGTGCTGTCCTCACAGAAGTGAGTGACTGTTCATGAGATCTAGCTATTTAAAAGTATGTGGTACCTCCCCTCCCCTGCTTTCACCATTTGATGTGCCTGCTCCTGATTTGCTCTCTGCCGTGAGTAAAAGCTCCCTGAAGCCTCCCAAGAAGTTGAGCAGATTCTCAGGCTATGCTTCCTATATAGCCTGCAGAACCATGAACCAATTAATCCTCTTTTCTTTATGACTTGCCCAGATTCAGGTATTTCTTTATAGCAATGCTGTGATGGCCTAAACACATAGTTGCTGTCAGATATTCTAGCTTTTAATGACTACCTCCGAAAAGAAGAAGAACAGAAAAGCAAATTAAATAAAAAGAGCACTGGTCCTTAAATACTCTGAAAGTTACTTTAGCAGGAGGCAGAGGGGCTTGCAAATAAGGGTCAAGGTACACCAAAAATGGCCACCAACCTCTTTGTCTGTACTTCTGTGATCAGAAGGATCAATCAGCAACCAAATTACAGATCCCTCAATATTTGGAGGATGGGGTCCTTTTTGTCAGCCTGAAAGCAATGTATAGGTTGGTCCAGGAACATGTGCACACGTGGGCCTATGGATGGGGGATGAGTAGCTGCTACTTTTCTAAGAAGTACAATTGTCCAAAATTAACCACAATTTACTGTCCAAGTCTTACTCTAGAAGCTTTCAATAAACTCTGGCATTACAAAATAGTTACACCAGACAGATTCTGTCAGTGCAATTGTTGTATAGGTGAAGAGACAGATTTCTGTTGCTTCTTATTCTGCCATTTTCCCAGAATCCTCTCTGGTCTTAGTTTGCAAAAGATGTTTTTATTGAGTGTAGAATTCTAGATAGATAGCCCTTTTCAAATTTTAGTGCTTTAAAGTTATTGTTACACTTTTTTCTACTTTATTTATTTTTTTCAAGGAAGTGTTGGAATCAGTATCTTTCTTCCTCTGTATATAACATGTCATTTTTCCTCTGGCTATTTGAAATTCTTTTTCTTGAATATGGTTTTCAGTAATTTTATTAAGAGATGATCTGGTCGTTTTTTAAATGTTTTGTGCTTTGGATTCGTTTAACATCTTGGATCCAGAGAATTCTAGTTTTCCTTAAAATTGGAATAATATTGATCATTATTATTGAAATATTTTTCTGTCTTTATTCCCAGATATTCTAATTTCATGTATAAGAGACTGCTTGAAATTGTTCAACTTGAAGTTGTCCTGCTTGAAATTGTCCTAGCATTCAATCATGCTTTAATACTTCCCAAAATAAGTATTCTTTCTCTGAGTGCTTCAATGAAGGTTGTTTCTGCTGTTATTTCCTAATCATTTTTGTATTATTATTATACTTTAAGTTCTGGGATACATGTGCAGAATGTGCAGGTTTGTTACATAGGTATATACGTGCCACGGTGGTTTGCTGCACCCATCAATCTGTCATCTACATTAGGTATTTCTCCTAATGATACCACTCCCCTTGCACCCCGGCCCCGACAGGCCCTGGTGTGTGATGTTTCTCTCCCTGCGTCCATGTGTTCTCATTGTTCAACTCCCACTTATGAGTGAGAACATGCAGTGTTTGGTTTTCTGTTCTTGTGTTAGTTTGCTGAGGATGATGGTTTCCAGCTTCACCCATGTCCTGCAAAGGACATTAACTCATCCTTTTTTTATGGCTGCATAGTATTCCATGGTGTATATGTGCCACATTTTCTTTATATAGTCTATCATTGATGGGTATTTGGGTTGTTTCCGAGTCTTCGCTATTGTGAACACTGCCACAATAAACATATGCTTACATGTGTCTTTACAGTAGAATGATTTATAATACTTTGGGTATATACCCAGTAATGGGATTCCTGGGTCCAGTGGTATTTCTAGTTCTAGATCCTTGAGGAATCGCCACACTGTCTTCCACAACGGTTGAACTAATTTACACTCCCACCAACAGTGTAAAAGCATTCCTATTTCTCCACATCCACTCCAGCATCTGTTGTTTCCTGACTTTTTAATGATTGCCATTCTAACTGGCATGAGATGGTATCTCATTGTGGTTTTGATTTGCATTTCTCTAATTATTAGTGATGATGAGCATTTTTCATGTGTCTGTTGGCTGCAATAAATTCCTTCTTTTGAGAAGTAACTGTTCATATCCTTCACCCACTTTTTGATGGGATTTTTTTTTTTTTTCTTGTAAAGTTGTTTAAGTTTTTGTAGATTCTGGATATTAGCCCTTTGTCAGATGGATAGATTGCAAAAATTTTCTCCCATTCTGTAGGTTGCCTGTTCACTCTGATGATAGTTTCTTTTGCTGTGCAGAAGCTCTTGGGTTTAATTAGATCCCATTTATCAATTTTGGCTTTTGTTGACATTGCTTTCAGTGTTTTAGTCAAGAAGTCTTTGCCCATGCCTGTGTCCTGAATGGTACTGCCCAGTTTTTCTTACTAATCATTTTTACTACAATGTCTAATCTGGTATTAATCTCATTGAGTGTATATTTAATCTCAGACATTGTAGTTTTCCTTTGTAGAATTTTATTTGAGACTTCTAAAATATCTTCTCCATTTCTGCTTAACATACTTAATCTTTTTGGGTTTTTTGTTTAATTTTATATTTATGGATTATCTTAATTTTTTGTTTTCCAATTTTCTTCCACAACTTCCCAATACTTTTATAGTCATAAAATAACATTAAAATAAATTAAAACAAAACAGTTCAGCTGGTGTACATCACAAGATACGTAATATATTTTGTCACATCATCTTTGTGTCCCGTGCACTTTTGTTCAAAGCCACTAGAGGAGGGCTTAAGATGCATTCTATGTTTACACTTCATCGTTACACCCTAGAGCAGATGGGACCAGACCTTCGGTATTGGGTGGAATTTGATTTCCCCTTTCAGAATTGCTGTTTGCTTTCCATCATTTAACTTAAAATTTAACAAATGAGCATTATGATAGCAGCAGAGTGAAATTTTTCAGAGTAATGCATACACTGGAGTTTAATGAAACATATTATTATTATTATTATTATTATTATTATTATTATTATTATTATTTTGAGAAGGAGTCTCACTCTGTTGCCCAGAGTGGAGTAGAGTGGTGTGATCTTGGCTCATTACAATCTCTGCCTCCTGGGTTCAAATGATTCTCCTGCCTCAGCCTCCTGAGTAGCTGGAATTACATGCACCCACCACCATGCCTGGCTCATTTTTGTATTTTTTTAGTAGAGACGGGGTTTCACATGTTGTCCAGTCTGGTCTTGAACTCCTGACCTCAAGTGATCCACCCACTTCAGCCTCCCAAAGTGCTGGAATTACAGGCATGAGCCACCACGCCTGGCCCAAAATATATTATTTTTCTTACATAAACTGTATATAGAGTGAAGTTGACTTTGGGGGTTACATGTGTAAAAGCCTGAGTTTTAGAGTAACTTTATTATTTTTTCTGAAGAAATAATGCATTTTGAACTATACTCAACCTGTTTCATCTACCCTGTCAGCTGGTTAGATGCATTAGCTTATAAAAGAATAACTTTGGGAATGGCTCTGGCTGATGATAATGTATACCACTGTATTTTTCACTCTTATCTTAGAGGTTCCCTTTCTATAAATCTTAACTTGTCCACTGCTTAACCTGTGACAAGCAGAGGCAAAACCTGGGCCTCAGGTGATGGCTGCCAATTAGTTCTATAATTCTGCACAAACCATTTTACCTAATTGGGCCTCCATCCATTTTTCATTTGCAAGAAAAGGAAATCTTCCAAATCTTAGCGGGTGACTCAGGGCCTCTTTTTTTCAGTTTTTTTTTTTTTTTTTTTTTTTTTTTCAATATCTTTCGGATACAAGTGGTTTTTGGCTACATGGATGCATTATATAGTGGTGAATTCTGAGATTTTAGTCACCCATCAACCAAGTAGTATACATTGTACCCAATATGTAGCTTTTTATTCCACACCTCCCTCCCACCTTCCCTCTTGTATGCCTTTGCATACTTACAGCTTAACTCCCACTTATAAGTGCGAACATATGGTATTTGATTTTCCATTCCTGAGTTACTTCACTTAAAATAATGGCCTCTAGCTCCATTCAAGTAGCTGCAAAAGACATTATTTTGTTTACGACTGAGTAGTAGTCCATGGTGTATACATACTACCTTTTCTTTTCTCTTTTTTTTTTTTTTTTTTTTGAGACGGAATTTCACTCTGTCACCAGGCTGGAGTGCAGTGGCATGATCTCGGCTCACTGCAAGCTCCACCTCCAAGGTTCAGGCAATTCTCCTGCCTCAGCCTCCCAAGTAGCTGGGACTACAGGCGCACGCCACCACGCTCAGCTAATTTTTGTATTTTTAGTAGAGACAGGGTTTTACCATGTTGGCCAGGATGGTCTCGATTTCTTGACCTCATGGTCTGCCTGCCTCAGGCTCCCAAAGTGTTGAATTACAGGCATCAGCCACCGTGCCCAGATCATAACACGTTTTCTTTATCCACTCTTGTCAACAGGCATTTAGGTTGGTTCTATATCTTTGCAATTGTGAATTGGGCTGTAATAAGCATACATGTGCATGTGTCTTTTTCACATAATGATTTATTTTCCTTTTGGTAGTTACCCAGGAGTGGGATTGCTGGATCGAATGGCAGATCTACTTTTAGTTCTTTCAGTAATCTCCATACTGCTTACCCTAGAGGCTGTACTAAAATGCATTCAAACGTTCCCACTAGCAGTGTTTAAGTATTTCCTTTTAACCACATCCATGCCAACATCTATTTTTTCTTTTTTTTTTTATGGACATTTTTAATTATGGCCATTCTTGCAGTGGTAAGATGGTATTTCATTGTGGTTTTAATTTGCATTGCCCTGATGATTAGTGAGGTTGAGTATTTATTTCATGTCTATTGGCCATTTGTGTATCTTCTTTTGAGAAATATATTCATATAATTTGCCAACTTTCTGATGGAATTATTTAGATTTTTTCTTGCTGATTTGTTGGAGCTCTTTGTAGATTCTGGACACCAGTCGTTTCATGGATTTATAGTGTGCAAATGTTTCCTCCCATTTCATTGGTTGTCTGTTTACTCAGCTAATTATTTCTTTTCTTGTGCAGAAGCTTTTTAATTTAGGCAGGTCCCATTTGTTTATTTTTGTTTTTGTTGCATTTACTTTTGGGATCTTAGACATGATAATGGGGTTTTAGTCACGAATTCTTTGCCTACGCCAAGGTCCAGAAGAGTTTTTCCAATGTTATCTTCTAAAATTCTTATGATTTCAGGTCTTACATTTAAGTCTTCAATCCATCTTGAGTTAATTCTTGCATAAGATGAGAGCTGAGGATCCAGTTTCATTCTTCTATATGTGGCTTGCCAGTTTTCCCAGCAACATTTATTAAATAGGATGTCCTTTCACTAATTTATGTCTTTGTATGCTTTATCAAAGATTACGTAGTTGGCTGTACATATTTGGAACTATTTCTGAATACTCTATTCTGTTCCATTGGTCTATGTACCTACTTTTATATCAATACCATGCTGTCTTGAGAACTATTGCCTTGTGTTACAACTTGAAGTCTGGTAATTCAATGCCTCCAGATTTGTTCTTTTTGCTATGGCTAAAGAACAAGTCTTTAGTTATTCAAACTATTTTTTTGGTTTTATATGAATTTTATGATTGTTTTTTGAATTCTTTGAGAAATGTTGTTGGTGTTTTAATGGGAATTGCATTGAATCTGTATATTCCCTTGGGCAGCATGGTTATTTTCACAATAGTGATTCTTCCAATCCACGAGCATAGGATGTATTTCCACTTGTTTGTGTCATCCGTCATTTCCTTTATCAGTCCTTCATCTCCTTGGTTAAGTTTATTTCTAGGTATTTAATTTTTTTCAGCTTTTGTAAAAGGAATTAAGTTCTCGATTTGATTCTGAGCTTGATCATTATTAGTGTCTATTAATGCCACTAATTTGTGCACATTGATTTTGTAAATTGAAATGTTACTGAATTCATTTATCAGATCTAAGAGTCTTTTAGATGAGTCTTTAGAGTTTTCTAGGTATATGATCATATAATCAGTGAACAGTGACAGTTTGACTTCCTCTTTTTCTAAGTATATGATCATATCGTCAGTGAACAGTGATAGTTTGACTTCCTCTTTTCCAGTTTGGATGCCCTTTATTTCTTCCTTTTGCCTGATTGTTTTGGCTAGGACTTCCAGTATTACGATGAATAGAAGTGGTAAAAGTGGGCATCCTTGTCTTTTTGCAGTTATCAAGGGTAATGCTTTCAACTTTTCCCCATTCAGTGTGAATTTGGCTGTGGGTTTGCCATATATGGACTTCATTAATTTGAGATAGTCCCTTCGCCTAGTTTGTTGAGGGTCTTTTATCATAAAGGGATGCTAGATTTTATCAAATATTCTTGCTGCATCTATTGAATTGGTCATTTGGTTTTTAATTCTGTTAACATACTTAATTTTCATTACACTTTCTTAAAAATATGGAACACACTTATTATAACTATTTTAATGCCCTGATTTATAATTCTATTACTGAACCTATTCTGGGTAAATTTCAATTGATTTGTTATTTCTCATTATTATGGTTTATATTTGATTACTTGCATACCTTAAAATTTTTGATTGGATATTGAACATTGTGACTTTTACATTTGTAGGTGCTAGATATTTTTACATACCTATGAATATCCTCAAGTTTTGTTCTGTGATGCAATTAAGTTCCTTTAAAAAACAGTTTGTTACATTGGGGTCTTCCTTTTCAGTTTACTAGGATAAATGAGAGTGACATTTAACGCAGGGCTAGATTTACCCACTACAGGGTCAAAACCCTTTATGAATACTCTACTTATTGACATGTGAATAGTGTGAGTTTTTAAAAACTAGCTATGTAAAACAAGAAGTATTCCTGACCTTGCGTGGGTTCTCAAAATTGTTCTAATACTTCTATGTGATTGCTGGCCTAGACTCTGGGAATTTCTTTTTTTTTTTTTTTTTTTTTTTTTCAATTATACTTCAAGTTCTAGGGTACATGTGCACAACGTGCAGGTTTGTTACATATGTATACATGTGTCATGTTGGTGTGCTGGACCCATTAACTCGTCATTTACATTAGGTATATCTCCTAATGCTATCCCTCCCCTCTCCTCCCTCCCCACAATAGGCCCCAGTGTGTGATGTTCCCCTTCCTGTGTCCAAGTGATCTCATTGTTCAATTCCCACCTATGAGTGAGAACATGCAGTGTTTGGTTTTCTGTTCTTGCGATAGTTTGCTCAGAATGATGGCTTCTAGCTTCATCCATGTCCCTACAAAGAACATGAACTCATCCTTCTTTATGGCTGCATAGTATTCCATGGTGTATATGTGCCACATTGTCTTAATCCAGTCTATCATTGATGGACATTTGAGTTGGTTCCAAGTCTTTGTTATTGTGAATAGTGCCACTATAAACACATGTGTGCAGATGTCTTTACAGCAGCATGATTTATAATCCTTTGGGTACATACCCAGTAATGGGATGGCTGGGTCAAATCGTATTTCTAGATGTAGATCCTTGAGGAATCATTTTTCTGTTCACTCTGATGGTAGTTTCTTTTGCTGTGCAGTAGCTCTTTAGTTTAATTAGATCCCATTTGTCAATTTTGGCTTTTGTTGCCATTGCTTCCAGTGTTTAAGTCATGAAGTCCTTGCCCATGCCCATATCCTGAATGGTATTGCCTAGTTTTCTTCTATGGTTTTAACGGTTTTAGGTCTGACATTTAAGTCATTAATGCTTGTTGAATTAATTTTTGTATAAGGTATAAGAAAGGGATCCAGTTTCAGCTTTCTACATATGGCTAGCCAATTTTCCCTATTATATAGGGAATCCTTTCCCCATTTCTTGTTTTCATCAGGTTTCTCAAAGATCAGAGGGTTGTAGATATGTGGTATTATTTCTGAGGGCTCTGTTCTGTTCCATTGGTCTATATCTCTATTTTGGTACCAGTGCCATGCTGTTTCAGTTATGGTAGCCTTGTAGTATAGTTTGAAGCTAGGTAGCGTGATGTCTCCAGCTTTGTTCTTTTGGCTTAGGATTATCTTGGCATTGCAGGCTCTTTTTTGGTTCCATATGAACTTCAACATTAGACAGATCAACAAGACATAAAGTTAACAAGGATATCCAGGAATTGAACTCAGCTCTGCACCAAGCAGACCTAATAGACATCTATAGAACTCTCTGTCCCAAATCAACAGAATATACATTCTTCTCCGCACCACATAGCACTTATTTCTAAATTGATCACATAGTTGGAAGTAAAGCACTCCTCAGCAAATGTAAAAGAACAGAAAATATAACAAACTGTCTCAGATCACAGTGCAATCAAACTAGAACTCACGATTAAGAAACTCATTCAAAACCACTCAACTACATGGAAACTGAACAACCTACTCCTGAATGACTACTGAGTACATAACGAAATGAAGGCAAAAATAAAGATGTTCTTTGAAACCAATGAGAACAAAGATATAACATACCAGAATCTCTGGGATACATTTAAAGCAGCATGTAGAGTGAAATTTATAACACTAAATGCCCACAAGAGAAAGCAGGAAAGATCTCAAATGGACACCCTAACATCACAATTAAAAGAACTAAAGAAGCAAAAACAAACACATTCAAAAGCTAGTAGAAGGCAAGAAATAACTAAGATCACAGCAGAACTGAAGGAGATAGAGACACAAAAAACCCTTCAAAAATTCAATGAATCCAGGAGCTGGTTTTTTGAAAAGATCAACAAAATTGATAGACTGCTAGCAAGACTTATAAAGGAGAAATGGGAGAAGAATCAAATAGACACAATAAAAAATGATACAGGGGATATCACCACTGACCCCACAGAAATACAAACTACCATCAGAGAATACCATAAAAACCTCTGTGCAAATAAACTAGAAAACCTAGAAGAAATAGATAAATTTCTGGACACATACACCCTCCCAAGACTAAAGCAGAAAGAAGTCGAATCCCTGAATAGACCAATAACAGGCTGTGAAATTGAGGCAATAATTAAGAGCCTACCAACCAAAAAAAGTCCAAGACCAGATGGATTCACAGCCAAATTCTACCAGAGGTACAAGGAGGAGCTGGTATCATTCCTTCTGAAAGTATTCCAGTCAATAGAAAAAGAGGGACTCCTCCCTACTTCATTTTATAAGGTCAGCATCAATCTGATACCAAAGCCTGGCAGAGACACAACAACAACAAAAAAGAGAATTTTAGACCAATATCCCTGATGAACATCGATGCAAAAATCCTCAATAAAATACTGGCAAACTGAATCCAGCACCACATCAAAAAGCTTATCCACCACGATCAAGTGGGCTTCATCCCTGGGATGCAAGTCTGGTTCAGCATACGCAAATCAATACACGTAATCCAGCATATAAACAGAACCAAAGACAAAAACCACATGATTATCTCAATAGATGCAGAAAAGGCCTTTGATAAAATTCAACAGCCCTTCATGCTAAAAACTCTCAATAAACTAGGTATTGATGGGACGCATCTCAAAATAATAAGAGTTATTTATGACAAACCCACAGCCAATATCATATTGTGTGGGCAAAAACTGGAAGCATTCCCTTTGAAAACTGACAAAAGACAAGGATGTCCTCTCTCACCACTCCTACTTAACATAGTGTTGGAAGTTCTGGCCAGGGCAATCAGGCAAGAGAAAGAAATCAAAGGTATTCAATTAGGAAAAGAAGAAGTCAAATTGTCCCTGTTTGGAGATGACATGATTGTATATTTAGAAAACCCCTTCGTCTCAGCCCAAAATCTCCTTAAGCTGATAAGCAACTTACAGCAAAGTCACAGGATACAAAATCAATGTGCAAAAATCAGAAGCATTCCTATACACCAATAACAGACAAACAGAGACAAATCATGAGTGAACTCCCATTCACAATTGCTTTAAAGAGAATAAAATACCTAGAAATCCAACATACAAGGGATGTAAAGGACCTCTTCAAGGAAAACTATAAACCACTGCTCAACGAAATAAGAGGACACAAACGAATGGAAGAACATTCTCTGCTCATGGACAGGAAGAATCAGTATCACGAAAATGGCTATACTGCCCAAGGTAATTTATAGATTCAAAGCCATCCCCATCAAGCTACCAACGACTTTCTTCACAGAATTGGACTCTGGGAATTTCTTTGTATGCATACTCAAGGGGACCTCTGCAGATATCCAGAACTCTCCTCCACTGTAGCTATCTCATTACTGGACCTCTGTTCTGCAAACTCTAGTTTGTTTTCTTCCTTAAATACTAATTGTCTCTCCACAATTTACAGAGACCACTAGTTTCTCTGAATTTCACCTCCTTGCTGTGTGATCCAAAGGCTTTCTTCAGGCAGTAAATCAACCAATCTTAGGAAATGCCTCATTTTTGCCACATTTCTTAGTTAGATGCTACTGATGTCCAATGGCTGAAAATTGTTGTTTGATATATTTTGTGTAATTTTATAGTAGTTTTGGTTGGGAGAGAAAATCCAATCCCTATTACTTCATCTTAGTTAGAACTGAAAGTTCTAAGCAACATATAATAGTATTATATCTTAGTAAAGAATGTTTCAAGGTTTAGAAATATAGTAAAAGTAAAGTTAGAATGATATTTATTTACCAATAATTTAATATTTTGTAAGAGTACTTAATATATTTATAGAACTTCTGAATTACCATTTTGTTGTTGTTGTTTGTTTGTTTGTTTTTTCAGGGGATTCAGGCAGTTGAATTCATTAGAAAATATCTAGGAACAAAATAAAATTAAAATGTGGAAGTCTAAAATCTAGGATGAAAATTAATGACTACTTACCACAATCATGAAAAACTTTTACAGTTTTCACCTCACCTGACAACAAATATAGTCATTTTAAATAAATTTGTAAAAATTGTACTTTAATCTTATGAATCAATCTTTAGAGATTATTAGTAATGCAAATTCACAGCTTAAGGTCATGTTGTTTTTCTTTAACTAAATCACAGTTATTTTTCTTTAACTAAAACAGATCGTGTATACGTAATGCTAAACTTGTTTCAGTTTTATTTCAATAGCTAATACGGGAGAAGGGCTACTATGAAGGCTCAAAGCACAGTTGCTTTTGATTAACATGCTATAACAATTCTGCAAAAAATCCAAGAATAAGTACTGTTCATTTGGACTCCAATAGCACTTAAGATATACGAAATCTTTGATTATTGGAATGGAATGTTTCTTCTTCTTCTCAGGTACCAGAGGTTAGTGTACCAGGGTAAGAGGTGAAAATTTAAGGCAGGGACTCTGAAATTGGGTTTGGGAAATGTGTTAAGCAGAGTGTGCCCCAAAAGATGATCATGGACTAATTCCTGGAGTCTGTGAATATATTAAGTTATATGGAAAAACAAACTTAGTAGATATAATTTAAGCTATTATTTAGAGACCTTAAAATGAGAAGATAATGCTGGATTATGTGAATGGGCCAAAATGAACCCTTAAAGTCAGATAACTAGAGAGTTTCAAAGCATGAGCAAGAATCCAACGTTACTGGTTTGATTATGGAGGAATCTGCATGATGAAGAATACAGGTGGCCTTAAGATAGGCTCCCAGTAGGCATCAGAAAAGAAACAGGGACTTCAGCCCCACAGCTGCAATGAACTAAAATCTGTAAAAAGAAAAAAAGAAATGCTCTTGGAAGCAAATTATTCCTTAGAGCTTCAAAAAAGGAGTACATTCTAGCTGACACCAGGATTTTGGTCTGTGAGACTCTAAGCAGAGGATCCAACTGGGATACACTTTACCTGGACTTCTGACCTATGGAACTGTCAGATAAAATTGCAATGCTTTAAGCTGCTAAATTAGTAGTAACTTGATATGGGCAACAGTAGAAAACTAATATGATAGTTTTTTATAATAAAAGTTGTTACATATAAGCATGTATGTGTTTCTGAATGTGCATATGTATGTGTACATTCATTCATAGGTATGCATTACACTTTGACAAATAATGTATTCCAAAAAATATTTTTCATGTAATTTATTCTTAGTAGAGTATTCTAAAAGGTAATATAATAGTATTGTCCGAGATACGCAAACTGTGAAGCTTAGACGAGGAGACAATCCATGCTTTTAAAATTACTGCTAACTTTCTGATCCTTCTTTTGATAAGAATCCTTTTTATTTTGGGAAAATTCATGTACAGACACACACACAAACACATGATGCTTTAATGAGTTTCATATTATGCAAATACAAATGAAAATCATACTCCATAATGGGCGTTTTGCCAAATAATGAATAAGGTTGATATACTGAGAATTAGTTGTTTGTTTGTTTCTACCTGAGTAAATTCTGAAAATATTGAAAGGAGGTGTGGGGAAAAACTGGTTCATTTCTTATGTCAAAACCACAGCACGAACTGGAACCTTCCATACAGACACATAAGAAATAGAGGAAAGCATCCCTACAGCCTCTGCAACATATAATCCAGCTGGGGAATTAAGCAGGAGGCTGTTTATATGAGAATATCTGTTGAAGTGACAGGGTCAATGAACACTAGGCGCTGTTATGACTGGTAGTAAATTTTTAATTGCTTACTGACTGAATGTAACTTATATTTTTGAACACTATTATGTGTGAAACACTGTTCCAAATGCTGGAAGTATATAAGTAAATAAAGATCTGTGCTTTCATCATGCTTCTATACTTGAATGAAGATTGTATGATAAAGAATATCATCAATGAGTAAATTATATAGCATGATAGAGGATCATAAGTGACATGCAAAACATAAAATGTAGAGTAAAGGGTTTGGGAGTGCTGAAGGCAAGACTCTTTTCCAAGATACTTACAAGGACTAGTTGTCTCACCTTCAAATATTTGCCCAAATGTCACATTATCAGTAAAACCTTCCCTACCTGCCATATTTAAAATTGCAACTTTTGTAGCCCCAAACAAATCACTGAGACAAGTGAATGAAATTTCCTGATTGGTTTGATTCCTCTTCTAAAGCTCAGGTGGGTCTACTGTCTTTCAAGTGCATTAGCTATGTTGGATAGGGATGCATACCTACTGAAACCCAGGATATTACTACTAAGAATTAGGAAAATTGAATGCATGCTGACCAAAACAAGCAAACGTCAATGACTTGAATCTACAGGGAAGGAAACGATATAGTTTCCAGCAAGCTGGCTAGTTGATCTAAAATGTGGATGTTTGGGATACATAAGAATTCTCCAAATATTTTCAGGTATACTTGGTTACAGGAAATAGATAAAATATGGGACTTTATTTCAGGAATAAAATGTCCTTTTTGTACAAAAGGGGAAAATTCACCAAAGTCTACAAAATTGGGATAAAACTGGGGACACACTAGTTTTCACACTATTCATAAAAAGTCCACAATGAAGTAAAATGTAAATATTATATATATCAGTTATATAAAATAATATATATTATATATACGATACATATGTGAATTATCTAGATACTGACAAGATCAACTGCTTTTATTAATGGTTGTATAGACCGTTTTATATAATTTTGAGTAAACTAGTTGGTTTATTTAGCTCTATCTGCAAAATTTGTTAAGAATATTCTCTCAGTTATCAACAGGTAATATCTGAAATATATCAAGTAAAACATCAAGAAGAGAATTGTTACTTTTTAAATTCCAAAAATTTGGGAAAAAGGTATCTGTTATGTGCTATTGAGATACACAGGCAATTAGTGTGCAGGAATTTATTCTATATGTATATAAATATATATATGGCTTGCATTGGTTTGGCATATCCTAATTTTACCTTGATGCAGCAGTAAGTCAGTTAACTATAAGTCAAGGATTCTCAAACTAGAGGAATTGAAAACCTTTAAATTTTCTGCTAACTACAAAACTCTGGGTATGTGTGTGTTTGTGTGTGTGTGTGTGTAAGTATGTTTGTGTGTGTATGCATGAGCATGTGTTTGTGGATAGGCATTATTTGGAGGGAAAAAGGGCCTATGTCTTTTATTAGGTTTTCACAATTCCAAATTAGGTTAAATTTGGTTAAAAACACTGCTTTATAATGTATGAGAAACAAATAAAAAAGCTTTTTAGTTTCTCAATCACCAAAACTATATTCTTGGATGGAATTAATAACGAGTTCATGTCCTGGAGAGAATGGACACAGAAGTTACCCTTATATTAACAGCTCCCACTGTTCAATGTGGTAGAGTTGGTATTTGAAATACAGTCTATCAAAAAGTTCATTTTTTTTTTTTTTTTCCAACTACGCCATGGGGTTTCCCCACAGAAATGAAATAATGTCAGTATATACACAAACATCTATTCACAGCATCCACTATTTATACTACATTGTTACACATGTAGGAGGTCAGATGAATAAAACAAATATATTTAACCAGAAAAAAATATGTGTGGCTGGAAAAAGAAAACTGGCCACATTTATAATTATTTTGAAATATAATGAATTAAATTATTGTATTATTTCAAAATTTAATATAGCAGGGCAAGAAAAATGTCTGTGTGTGTGTGCTGGTAGGTATGGGAAGAGTGCATGAAGCAGAGAAAGTCAGAATTCAAGCAGAGTTATGATGCCAGTGTCCAGAGTTAGAATGTAAATGGGTGGTCTGGCTCTTGGTGTCGAATCCAGAGTAGTGTAAGAAGAGCATCCACACCAACGAGTAAGCAAGCAGCTGAACATAGGATGTTGGAGCCTGAGAGGGGTAAGAAAGGTATCAGTGTAGAGGAATTGGTGGTGGTAGTAACGAGAAAATAGTTACATACCAGAGGATTAATCAAGTATATATTAAGGGTAATGGGGGTTAGGTTTCTCACTTTCCTGAGACAAGATTTGCAAATAAAGGAAAAGAGAAAACTAGATGAAATCTGTTTTGTTGGAATGTAATTGGAGGTATTGCAGGCATTACCCATGGTTTTCAATGTTTATACAATCACTCATCCATGGAGAACAATGCAGCATTACACTGGGGCTATTTTTGCTACGGTAGTCAGAATTCTACCATGACCTGCAATGAATCACTCCCTTATACAATACCTCCCCTACTGTGGGCAGAACCTGTATATATGATAGCATATCACCCCCCTGAATACATTTAGATTATATCCTATAACAAGGTGAAGAAATGTTAGAGGTGTAATTAAAGTCACAGATCCACTGGCTTTAAGATAATAAAAGTCAGGTTATTCTTTGCGGGTTTGACCCAGTTAGGTGACCTTGTATTACGGGCTGAATTGTTTCCCATCAGAATTCATATATTGAAGTATGAAACCCCAGTACCTCAGAATGTGGCTGTATTTAGTAATAGCGACTTTTAAAAGGTAATTAAGATAAATGAGGTCATTAAAATTGGGCCCTAGTCCAACCTGATTGGTATCCTTATAAGAAAAGGGATTAAGACATACAAAAAGACACCAGTGATTCATTTGTCCACAGAGAAAAGACCATTTGATGAAACAGTGAGAAGGCAGCCATCTGTAAGCCAAGGAGAGAGGCATCAGAAGAAACCAATCTTGACAACTCCTATTGGACTTTTAGCTTCCAAGACCATGAGAAATAAATTTTTATTAAGCGTATTAGTCTGTGATATTTTGCTATGGCAGCCCTAGCAAACTAATACACTTTTAAAAAAGGGTCTAGGGATGAGACTCAAAGCTACAGTAGGTGCTTTTCTAATAACCTTGAAAAACCATGTTATGGAAAGAGTCATGGGCAAGTTATGAAAGACAGCCTTTGGGAATTGAAGAGTTCAGGTTAACCGCAGCAAGGAAATATGTTCAGCCAACAACGAGTGCAATTGGAAGAGAACTCTGAGCTTACAATATAGCCCTAACTGACACCTCTATTTCAGTCTGGTGGGACACTGAGCAGGTAAGCCTTGCCTAAAATATGAAACCGTGGAAATTATAAGAAAATAAATGTACATTGTTTTAAGCCATTGCTTGTATTAATGTGTTATGCGGCAATAGAAAAGTAATCCAACTGCCAAAGATACATGACATGAATCTAATAAAAAAACCAAACTGAGTAGCACTGTACAAAATAACTACCTATATTTTTTCATAATGTCACCGGCATAAAAGTAAAAGAAACAAAAAATGAATCTTCCCAGCTCAAAGAGTCTAAACTGACATGAGAAACAAATACAACATGAGCTTCCAAAATGGTACCTTTTGTGATAAAAAAACAAAAAACAAAACAAAAAAACATTATTGAGACACTTGTTGAAATTTGATTGTGGTTTGAGGATTAAATGGTAGTGAAGCATCCATGTTAATTTCCTGATTTTGATGATTGCATTTTGATTCTGTTGGGGAATTTATTTTTAACACAGAGAAAACTAAAAGGGCTGTAATATGTTAGTGACTTATTGATTTGTTTGGAAATAAAGTATTTATACTATACCTGCAATTTTCTGTAAATGTGAGATCGTTTTAAAATTAAAAATATACATACTGAAAAAAATGTCTGTTTTTTCATTAAAATTATGTCACACTTAGAATTTAGGAGGAAATATGTATCAAGACCAAATCTGTGAGAATTCTCAAAAGAAGACATTCATACAGCCAACAGACACATGAAAAAATGCTCATCATCACTCGCCATCAGAGAAATGCAAATCAAAACCACAATGAGATACCATCTCACACCAGTTAGAATGGCAATCATTAAAAAATCAGGAAACAACAGGTGTTGGAGAGGATGTGGAGAAATAGGAACACTTTTACACTGTTGGTGGGATTGTAAACTAGTTCAACCATTATGGAAAAGAGTATGGCAATTCCTCAAGGATCTAGAACTAGATGTACCATATGACCCAGCCATCCCACTACTGGGTATATACCCAAAGGATTATAAATTATGCTACTACAAAGACACATGCACACGTATGTTTATTGCGGCACTATTCACAATAGCAAAGACTTGGAATCAACCCAAATGTCCATCAGTGACAGACTGGATTAAGAAAATGTGGCACATATACACCATGGAATACTATGCAGCCATAAAAAAGGATGAGTTTGCGTCCTTTGTAGGGACATGGATGCAGCTGGAAACCATCATTCTTAGCAAACTATCACAAGAAGAGAAAACCAAACACCGCATGTTCTCACTCATAGGTGGGAACTGAACAATGAGCTCACTTGGACTCGGGAAGGGGAACATCACACACTGGGGCCTATCGTGGGGGGGGGGGGGGGGGGAGAGATGACAAACTGGCTGCAGAAAGTGTG
>NC_045445.1:65582841-65592980 GCF_002776525.5 Piliocolobus tephrosceles | reverse complement strand
GGTTGAGGCGGTTGGCGGGGGTGGGGAGAGGCTTGGGGATTGCATTGGGGAGTTATACCTGATATAAATGATGAATTGATGGCTGCTGACGAGTTGTTAGGTGCAGCACACCAACATGGCACAGGTATACATATGTAACAAACCTGCACGTTATGCACATGTACCCTAGAACTTAAAGTATAATAAAAAAAATAAAAAAAATAAAAAAAAAAAAGAACTACTACTAGTAGTAGTAGTAGTAGTAGTAGTAGTAGTAGTAGTAGTAGTATTGTCATTTACCTTCTGAGCTCAGGCCTAATCAACTCCCTCCTGTCTTATGTGTTGTTTTTGTACAATATTTTATTTATGTCTTAGGATCTTAGAACTTCTTCTACCATCACATATTATGCATTATTAATACTTTATATTTAAAGTTTGTAATTGCACATATACATACTATGTTCTTTGCACATCTTTTAAAAGCATTATCAGAACATCTTTCTGGGATTATTTTCTTTTATCTATTTCTTATATATTCTATTATCTTTATGAACTACCTTTAATGAAGGTCTGGTAATAGTAAGTGCTCTCGCCTTTTTATTTAGTTATTCCTCATTCTTGATATAAAAATTTTCTAGGCACCCGACTTCAGATAAATTTAATTTTACTAATTATTTAAATAATTTAATTATTAAATTAATTGTAATTATTTTGTCAAAAAAAAAAAAAAGAATTCCAAAAAATTAAAGTTTCACTTTTGGAATGGCAGTGCAAAACACAGCGAACCCATTTCCCAAGAAAACAAGCATAACTGGTAAAAATTATTTTTAAAACCTTTACATTATTTTAAAACTTTCAGTATTACTCAAAAAAATACTAAAACTCAGTAACAGCAGTGAGAGTTTGTTGCATTTGAACTATGACCTATACCCTCCCTCCTGCTCCTAGCTCATTGTGATGGAAGCCACACTCCAGGAAGGTGCAGCTAAGGACAAAGGCCCCTTCTCCCTCCATTTACCAGTTAAGTGTTATGATATCTTCCACAAGGGAGCAGAACTCAGCATTTTTTGCCCCTTTCAGCTACATAAGAAATTCCAGGGGAAAATGAAATTCCAGGTCAAAAAAGGAAGCCCCAACTTCCACGAAGCACTAGCTTAGAATTTTGCTTCTGCCAACACATAGCGGAGGGAGAAGAGAAACACCAAGGTTTTGCCCCGCAAGGGAAGAATCACTAAAGGAGATAGCTAAAAAGAGCTCCTTTGGCATCAGAACAATCATTAAACACTGATCTCAAAAATTATCTCTACAGGTCAGGTGCGGTGGCTCGCACTTGTAATCCCAGCACTTTGGGAGGCCAAAGCTGGCAGATCACTTGAGGCCAGGAGTTCAAGACCAGCCTGGCCAATATGGTGAAACTCCGTCTCTACTAAAAATACAAAAAATTAGCCAGGCATGGTGGCAGGTGCCTATAATCCCAGCTACTTGAGAGGCTGAGGCAGGAGAATCGCTTGAACCCAGGAGGGTGAGGTGGCAGTGAGCCGAGATTGCGCCATTGCACTCCAGCCTGGGCAACAAGTGCGAAACTCCGTCTCAAAACAAAATCAAACAAAACAAAACAAAAATTATCTCTGCAAAGGAGTCAAAATTTAATTGTGTCAAACTGTGAAATAATTTGTCCCCTAGGGTGTTATTCAAAACAATGGAGCAATCAGTGCATAATAAGTGCAGCCTACCATCTGTGTATAATCAGTGAAAGAGGCAGTCAAAGAGAATCTTGATGAAGCCATTGCCATTCCGTGGGTGACTGTGGTCACACACCAAGGCTGAGCTTTCTTAGGAACAATATTAAGGGCTTTATATTCTATGTGGAGATAATATACCTCAATAAATTAGTACGCCAATCAAATAAAAAAACAACAACAACAGCTTTTGGGAAATCAGTTATCCAGCATTGCCACAAAGTGCTATCTAAAATGTCCAGTGTTCAAAAAAACTGTGAGGTATGCAGAGAAACAGGAAAGTTTAACTCATACACTGAAAAAAATAAGGAAACAGGCCTGTCATTAGAAGTGGTCCTTAAGAAATGCTCAAAAGAGACTTTCAGGTTGGAAATAAAAATACTCTAGACAGTAACTTGTAGCCATATGAAGCTATAAAGATCTCTGGTAATGTATATACATTGGCAAATATAAAAAGCAGCATTACTGTAATTTTGGTTTGAAATTCTACTTTATTTGTAAATAATTTAAAGGTAGACAGACATAAATATAAATATATGATAATGAATACATAATGCATAAAGATAGATTTGTAACATTAGCGACATAAAAATACGACAGAGCTGTTTAGGAGTAGACTGTATACATTTTGAGTTAATTTGGCATCATTTCAAACTAGAGTGCTATAATTTTAGAATATTGTTTGTAATCCTCAGGGTAACTACAAATAAAGAATATATGAACATTAACACAAGCTGACAGAAATTAAGCTATCTGAGAAGCAGAAAGAAAATTAATGAAGAAAAATTAACAGAGCCTCAGAAAAATGGAGACACAATTAAGGGTCCTAACATTGGTAAAACGAGACTGGTAGAAAGAGAGCAGAGAAAGGAGCAAAAATTGACTTTAAAAAATAAGGGCTAAATACTTCCTTAATTTGTTGAAAAAAGTTAATCTATACATCCAAGAAGCTCAACAGAATCTACGTAGAATAAACAGAAAGAGATTCACACCTAGCTATATTATGATAAAAATGCTAAAAGACTAGTCAAAAGACAAAATTTTGAAAGAAGAGAAAAATGACTTGTCACTTATAAAACAATCTTAAGGAAATTGACACTTCATTTTAGAAATGAAGCAGCCCACAGGGCATCGAGAAGACATATTCAAATTACTGAAAGAAAAAGAATACAATCAACCAATAATTCTACAATCAGCAGTACTAGTCTTACAACATTAAATAGAAATAAAAATATACCTAAAATAGAAACAAAAACCTAATGGAACTTTTTCTTAGAAGAGGTACCATAGAAGAAGTAATAAAGGAAGGTCTTCAGGCTGATAATTTCTCCAGATAATACTTCAGTTACACACACACACACGATTATAGACAAAGGCAATTATGTAGTTATACAAGACATAATATACACTTCTTCTTTGTTTATTCTTTTGAATGATTTGGCAAGTAATTTTTAAAAATAGTATATATATAATTGTGTTGTTGGGCCTCTGACATATAGAAATATATTTGCCAAAACCACTACAAATGATGTGAAGAGGTACAAAGCAGTATTGAAGGATTATAAGGGAATATTATGAGCGTTAAATGCCAATGAACTAGATATTGAAGGTAAAATAGACAACTAGCTACAATAGAAAGATACTAATTCCAAAACTTAACAAAGAAGCAGAAAATCTAAATAAATATTTCACTAAAATAGAGAATCAAAAAAAAAAAAAAAAAAAAAAAGCCCTGTCCCAGGTGGCTCACTGAGGATTTCTAATAAATGTTTAAAGAAAAATTAATATTAACACTCAAAAACTCTCCTAAAATATAGAAAAGTTTAAACATTTCCCAACTCATTCAATGAGGCCACTTTTACCATGATGCCAGAAAATAGAAAGCTACAAACCACTATATATTATGAATTACACATGTAAAATACCTCAAGAAAAAACTAGCAAAATGAATCCATCAATATATAAAATGGATTACACACCAATGACAAGTAGGATTTATCTCAGGATTGCAAAGATATTTCAATATGTGAAAACAATTAATCTACCAACATACCTTATCATTAGAGTAAAGGATATGAACTACACAATAATCTCAATAGATGAAATAAAGCATTTGACAAAATTCAACACCCTTTCATGAAAAAAAAAAAAAAAAAACACTCAATGAAGTTGAAATAGAAGAAAACATTCTCAATCTGATTTAAAGCATCTACAAATCTCTCAGCTAACATCATACTTAGTGGTCAAAGTCCTAATGCTATCCCACTGAGATGAGGGACAAAATAAGACAAGATAAGAATGTCAACTTTATTTATTTATTTATTTATTTATTTATTTATTTATTTATTTATTTTTGAGATGGAGTCTCGTGCTGTTGCCCAGGCTGGAGTGCAGTGGCACAATCTCGGCTCACTGCAACCTCCGCCTCCTGGGTTCAAGCAATACTCCTGCCTCAGCCCACACTAGCAGCTGGGATTAGAGGCGCGTGCCACCACGCCTCGCTAATTTTTGTATTTTTAGTAGAGACGGAGTTTCACCATGCTGGCCAGGCTAGTCTTGAACTCCTGACCTCAGGTGATCCACTGGCCTCGGCCTCCCAAAGTGCTGGGATTACAGGCGTGAGCCACCACCCCAGGCCAGGAATGTCCACTCTTGAGATTTCTTTGAAAAATCTTATTGGAGTTCTTAGCCAGGGAGATTAGGCAATAAATAAATAAATAAATAAATATCTTGGAAAGAAAAACATAAACCTATCTCTACTTGTGGACGACATCATCTTGTACATAGAAAATACTAAGAATTAATTAAAAACTAATAAATCTTGTAATCTAATACATTAAGTAATCAAGGAAGCAGGGCACAAGATCTACACACAAATTTCAAATGTATTTCCGAACACTGGCAATGAAGAATCTGAAAATAAAAGTATGAACACAATAACATATTTCATGGTTTGATTTATATGTGATATACAGTGCAAGCAAACCATAGAGATAAACATTAGCCAACTGGTTTCCTAGAGCTGGGGGGATAGGAGGAAATGTGGAATGACTGCTAGAAAGGATAGAATATCTTTTGGGGATGTGGAAAATGTTATAAAAGTGATTGTGCTGATGGTTGCAAAACTCTATGAATACAGTTGTCCCTTGGTACCCATGGGTGCATTGGTTCCAGGATTCCTGAAAATATCAAAATCTCAAATGCCTATGCCCTTAGTATAAAATGGCATAATATTTGCAAATAACACACATGCTCCCATATACTTCAAATTATCTCTAGATTATTTAAAATACCTATTATAAATACTATGTAACTAGTTGTTATACTGTGTTGTTTTTATTTGTATTATTTTTATTGTCATATAGTTATTATTTATTTTTACTTAAAAATATTTTCAATCTGGGGTTTGTTAAATTGAGGATGTAGAACCTGTGGACACAGAGATCAAACTGTTTACTAAAAACATTAAACAAAAATGAGTAACACTTCAGGTGGGTAAATTACATGTCACGTGAAGTATATCACAATTAAGCTATTACAAAAAATAACTTCAAATAACATCTTTATTCTGAGTTGTCTAAAACTTCACTTAATATACAGATGAAACATTATTATTGACATCTTTAACAGTATTGTTAACTTACAAATATTATAAAATATCATATTTAAGTTTGTTAAATTGCTATTCTACACTGCATATGAACAATTTGTAGTACTAGAAATTTATATATTTTTAAACATTAATCGATGTTATTTAAAAAGTTTTCATGTGCTGTACGAGGAAGAAGAAGTGAATCTGGGAAGAAGGGATGCAAGACCCCGGAAGTATGTCAACATATAAAACCCCAAGTCAAAAGGTCAAACAGTACACTTGTCTTGCAAGTCACCCCCTTGGCCCTCTTCTAAGTGTACCTTTCTCCCTTTTGTTCCTGCTCTGAAGCTTTATAATAAACTTTCATTCTTGCCCTAAATCTTATCTTGCTCTCTCCTTCTGCCTTATGTCTTCTTGGTGGAATTATTTATTCTGAGGAGGTAAGAATTGAGGTTACTGCAGACCCACATGAATTTGCCACCAGTAACATTAATAGCCATTAAATGATATTGTGTCCAAACATACTATTTGTAACCAGTTTATTCCAAGGCTTTTGCAGAGGAATATCTATGTTTGACTGTTGATGTCTCTGTAGTATACTCATAATGGAAATATCACATCTGTTTACTCAAAGTAAACAAAGACAGAACAGAATAAACTACAACAAACAATAATTGTAGAATAAGTGCCTAACTATTTGGTAAAAAATGAGAACAAAGAAATTTCAAAAGATTGGTTAGGTATATAATTGTGTTGAAGAAAAATTAAAATTAGATAAAGCAGGTTTGTTGAAATAGGATGTGAATTAAAGTACAAGAGGGGAAAGAGAGGGAGATAATTTAGTAATAATTGCATAAAGAGATACTTACTAAGAGTGATTTGCCATTCTACCCTTCAATTTTAGATTCTGATCCACCAACATATGTTTATAACTCATTTGGGCCATGATCTTGAAAGGACAAGTCCTGTCCATGTGAAAGTTATGTCCTGTATTAATTTGCTTTAGAAAAAAAAAAGGCTGGGCACGGTGGCTCACGCCTGTAATGCCAGCACTTTGGGAAACAGAAGCGGGTGGATCACCTGAGGTCACAAGTTCAAGACCAACCTGGCCAACATGGCGAAACCCCGTCTCTACTAAAAATACAAAAAAAAAAAAAAAAAAAAAAAAAAAAAAAAAAAATTGAGCTGGGTGTGCTGGTGAGTGCATGTAATTCCAGCTACTCGGGAGGTCGAGGCAGGAGAATCTCTTGAACCCAGGAGGCAGAGGTTGCAGTGAGCCAAGATCGCACCATTCCACTCCAGCGTGAGCAACAAGAGCGAAACTCCAACTCAAAAACAAAACAAAACAGAACAAAGCAAAACAAAAACCTATGGGGAAAAACGCTGGGTCATTAGACCTTAGACCTCATATGCATTTCCTGGACGAGCCATTTTTTCAATTAATTTTTGTTGGGGATTTTCCTGCAGGGCCACTGCACGTCACGGGGGGTCAATTCCCCAGACACTCCTACGAGGCCCACGGTCACCCAGGGGTGCCTTTTTGTTGGGAGGAGCAAGCGCCCTTTCTCTTCAGAGCTGAAAAAGTCAGTTTCTCATTTATCTATTAAAACAGTTCCTCATGCAAATGCGCACAGACAACCTGAGTTAAGATAAAGTTTAGGAGAAAAAGCAACAGAAAAGTCCCTTTAGAATGCATCTCTGAACTAGAGTTAGGATTCTTAAACAACAACTTCCCAGGAGAAAACCAGCTCAGAATAAATGAAGGACGGTTAACCAAAGGGAGGTCCGGGGCTTAGGAGGACTTACCAGTTCTACCGGAGGAGAAGCTCAAACTTGGTGGGGCTTCAGTAAGTCCCTGCTGGTACCTTAGCTTCGGTTTCCAGCAACTCCTTTGGAAAGCCACATATACATAATAGATGTGGCTCAATATTAGTTCCATTGTAAACCAAAAGGTAACAGAGACAGGTCTCAATCCAATTTAAAGATTTATTTGGTCAAGTTTAAGGACATGCCCAGAAGAAAAAAAACATGGAATCACAGAAATGGTCTGTGTCTTTCTCCAAAGATGATTTTGGAGGGCTTTGATATTTAACCAGAAAAATTTGGCTGGGGTTTTTTTTTTTTTTTAAAAAAAAAAAGGAGGGTATGGTAATCCACATGTTATAAGGCAAAATAAGCAGGTAGGGAAATAGTCAATTATGTATTCATCTCTGGCTCAGTAGATCGGCACTGAGGGGTGGAGTTAGTGGGACTTCCTCGGTTGGTTCGGGGACTTTCAAAAAAGACCCCTGTGACTCAGGGTTTTGAGTTCTTAACCAATTGAGTGAAGGATTCAAAATTAACCACTCCTGGGGACGATTGAAAAAAGAACCACTTTCAATGGACAAAAAGAAAGAAAGGGGAGGGAGTAACACAGGGATAGAAGCCCTAGCCACCCGAGCCAGCAAAGGTAACCCTTCCGGGTCCCCTTCCACAACGTGCAAGCTTTACTTTCGCTTTGTTACATAAACTGCTCTGCTGCTCACTCTCCTGGTCCGTGGACTCTTTTTGAGCTCTAACGCGCTCACATAAAGGTCCGCAGCTTCATTATTCAAAGTTAGCAAGACCATGAACCCACTGGCAGAAAAACTCCTGACTCAACACTTTACATAAGACAAGCTTGAACATAAAGTAGCTACCTGTGAAGATATTTAACATTTTATCCGTAGCTATCTGCTTAGAAACCAAAAAAAAAAAAAGGCATTTTCTTGTATCACTCAGCTTTCAGCTTATTTTTTTTATCCTTTTGGCACAGTGAATTGGAGTCCCAAATTTTAATTTTCCTTTCACATTTTGTAAATACCCTAGGAGTTCTCCCACCCACAGCATAAAGAAAGACCACAGCATTGTAGTAGAGGAAGAGTGTAATAGTCGTGAAGGCTGCCACACTATGTGGGCTATGGAGTTTGCACTCAAATCATCTAGTCCAAAGCTAGTAGGTTAAAGGGTTTTCAAAGGAAGTTTGAGGGGAGGGGTGGGGGTGGCTAGGTAACAGGTGCTTGCTGCTGAAGCAGAGCTGCTGAAGCAGAGACGAACTGACAGGGGGTCAAAGCTGTCTTCTTGTGGGCTAAATTGCTTCTGGGTGGAACCATGGGAGGGGGTGGGGGGGAGGGGTGTGGGTTGTGGTCCAGGTGGAGGGGTGTCAGACATGCAAAAAAACCTGGAAAGATATTTCACATGGCCAATCTACAATAGTAGCGTTACTTGCAGGAGTAATTGGGGAAGTTGTATATCCTATAACCTCTGGAATAATGGATAACAATCTGTGTCTGCACCTTAGTAAGACTCAGGTTCCTCTCCTCCCCTGAGCCTGATGGCTTCTCATTAGCTTTACAAAAGCAGTTGAGTTCGCGGCAAGGCCTATTATCATTTAAACTGTAACCTAAAGGCCTTCCAAACTTAGCTTGGCCCGGTAGCTCAGGAATAATTAAGGAAAAGGCAAGGTAGGGGTTGAGTTAGCTTAGTTTACTGTTATATTTTTCTCACAGATAAAACTCTTGCAAAGGCAGTTTCAGTCCCCTTGTTTAGCATCAATACGTTTTATTCTTAAGGTGTTAGCTATAGAGATAGAAAGTGGGTGATGAACCAATCTGGCTTCTTACTGCTGGTGTGGGGGGCATAGTTGGAGGTGTCAGCCCAGGGAAATAGAAGTGAAACCATTGCTTTGCAGCTATCTGCATGTACTCAGGAGTGTATTACAAAGACATTAATATTCTTACCCACAGTTCTAGTACAGCACTCAAATGAAGAGTGCACTATAGGTTGTTAAAAAAGGCAGATTGAGCAAATTTAAATACACTGCCTCATATCTTATTAGTCAGTGTCTTAGTCCTGGGACTACATTAGTTTAACCAAACAGCTGTTTCTCATTATCAGGAGGTGGCATTGCAGATGGGCTAGGCCTCTGTATGTCATGAAGGCAAACAGATTTTTTAATAAGACACACATCTACAGAGACAGAAGAAAAAGTTAATGTTGGGCACAGTTTATCCAGATGTTAGACTCAAAGCATCTTTTTAGAGGATGATAGTGGTGGCAATCTGACATGTTTTTCTCTCGCCTATATTGCAGGGTTAAGTTTCAGCTTGCCGCGCCTCAGAAAAGAGGTAGTAACACCTTCATTGTGTCCAAGTCAGAATAAGAAAGGAAAAAATTTAAAGAATCAGTTTGGGGACCTGTAGCCCAGAAAGAATTCAGAATCCACTCCACATTGCAGAAAATAACAAAAACTTATAAACAGCAGACAAGACTAGAATCTAATAACAGGTGTGCTATAGTTTTTTTTTTTTTTTTTTTTTTTTTTTTTTTTATGAAACATAGTTTTCTCTCTCCAGTCCCCATTTTACTAAAGAGAAATCATAGTAGAACAAATTTACTTTTAAAAAACTCTTAGTTTTAGTATACTTGACCTGAGTATTTGCATAAAGTCAGCAAGAATAGTTATTTGGCATGGAATCTCCTTTTTAAAATTGGCTTTGCTGAAACTTTATTCCATAAGAAATCTCAGATTAGACATTTTTAAAGCCTTGAAGTCCAGCCAGTACCTACCTGGTTGCAATACCAGTATTAATTGGGTAAATTCCTCACTTCAAGGTCCCAAGTGTTTGGACGGAGGCAAGATGGTGCACTTCCGGGTTCTTCTTCACCACCAACTCTTCCCGCGCCGGCGAAAATGCAGCTGGCCAGGGGAAGGTGCAGATCAACTGGGCATGCGCCAGGTGACGTCAATCCGAAGAGACTAAGATTTACCTGGTCGCACCTGCGGAACGCCCCCCCCCCCCCCCCCCCCC